>NC_060126.1:249973985-250273985 GCF_021461395.2 Schistocerca americana | reverse complement strand
AGGGGCAGATGTGGACTCTGACCACAATCTATTGGTTATGACCTGTAGATTAAAACTGAAGAAACTGTAAAAAGGTGGGAATTTAAGGAGATGGGACCTGGATAAACTGAAAGAACCAGAGGTTGTACAGAGTTTCAGGGAGAGCATAAGGGAACAATTGACAGGAATGGGGGAAAGAAATACAGTAGAAGAAGAATGGGTAGCTTTGAAGGATGAAGTATTGAAGGCAGCAGAGGATCAAGTAGGTAAAAAGACGAGGGCTAGTAGAAATCCTTGGGTAGCAGAAGAGATACTGAATTTAATTGATAAAAGGAGAAAATACAAAAATGCAGTAAGTGAAGCAGGCATAAAGGAATACAAAGTCTCAAAAATGAGATTGACAGGAAGTGCAAAATGGCTAAGCAGGGATGGCTAGAGAACAAATGTAAGGATGTAGAGGCTTATCTTACAAGGGGTAAGATAGATACTGCCTACAGGAAAATTAAAGAGACCTTTGGAGAAAAGAGAATCACTTGCATGAATATCAAGAGCTCAGATGGAAACCCAGTTCTAAGCAAAGAAGGGAAAGCAGAAAGGTGGAAGGAGTATATAGAGGGTCTATACAGGGGCAATGTTCTTGAGGACAATATTATAGAAATGGAAGAGGAGGTAGATGAAGATGACATGGGAGATACGATACTGTGTGAAGAGTTTGATAGAGCACTGAAAGACCTGAGGCGAAACAAGGCCCCGGGAGTACACAACATTCCATCAGAACTACTGACGGCCTTTGGAGAGCCAGTCCTGACTAAACTCTACCATCTGGTGAGCAAGATGTTTGAGACGGGCGAAATTCCCTCAGGCTTCAAGAAGAATATAATAATTCCAATCCCAAAGAAAACAGGAGCTGACAGATGTGAAAATTACTGAACAATCAGTTTAATAAGTTATGGATGCAAAATACTAATGCAAATACTTTACAGACAAATGGAAAACTGGTAGAAGCCGACCTCAGGGAAGATCAGTTTGGATTCCGTAGAAATACTGGAACACGTGAGGTAATACTGACCCTACGACTTATCTTAGAAGGTAGATTAAGGAACGGCAAACCTACATTTCTAGCATTTGTAGACTCAGAGAAAGCATTTGACAATGTTAACTGGAATACTCTCTTTCAATTCTGAAGGTAGAAGGGGTAAAATACAGGGAGCGAAAGGCTATTTACAATTTGTACAGAAAGCAGATGGCAGTGATAAGAGTCGAGGGACATGAAAGGGAAGCAATGGTTGGGAAGGGAGTGAGACAGGGTTGTAGCCTCTCCCCGATGTTATTCAATCTGTATATTGAGCAAGCAGTGAAGGAAACAAAAGAAAAATTCAGAGTAAGTATTAAAATCCATGGAGAAGAAATAAAAACTTTGAGGTTCGCCAATGACATTGTAATTCTGTCAGAGACAGCAAAGGACTTAGAAGAGCAGTTGAACGGAATGGACAGTGTCTTGAAATAAGGATATAAGATGAACATCAACAAAAGCAAAACGAGGATAATGGAATGTAGTCTAATTAAATCAGGTGATGCTGAGGGAATTAGATTAGGAAATGAGACACATAAAGTAGTAAAGGAGTTTTGCTTTTTGGGGAGCAAAATAACTGATGATGGTCGAAGTAGAGAGGATACAAAATGTAGACTGTCAATGGCAAGGAAGCGTTTCTGAAGAAGAGAAATTTGTTAACATCGAGTATAGATTTAAGTGTCAGGAAGTCGTTTCTGAAAGTATTTGTATGGAGTGTAGCCATGTATGGAAGTGAAACATTGACGATAAATAGTTTGGACAAGAAGAGAATAGAAGCTTTCAAAATGTGGTGCTACAGAAGAATGCTGAAGATTAGATGGGTAGATCACATAACTAATGAGGAAGTATTGAATAGGATTGGGGAGAAGTTTGTGGCACAACTTGACGAGAAGAAGAGATTGGTTGGTAGGACATGTTCTGAGGCATCAAGGGATCACAAATTTAGCATTGGAGGGCAGCATGGAGGGTAAAAATCATAGAGGGAGACCAAGAGATGAATACACTAAGCAGATTCAGAAAGATGTAGGTTGCAGTAGGTACTGGGAGATGAAGAAGCTTGCACAGGATAGAGTACCATGGAGAGCTGCATCAAACCAGTCTCAGGACTGAAGACCACAACAACAACAACAACAACAGTGTAATAAAAACAGATTGCTGGATAATGTGTGGGATTAAAGTCTATTGTACCAGAAAGAGAAACTGCTTTGTAATTTAGAGGACAAGTTGTAATTATGAGTTAAGACCCATAACCATAATATTGTAAAATTGTTCAGTTTGGCATGAAGATAGGAAAATAGTTGCACTAGAGAGAATAAAGCACTTAAATATTAAAGCATGGTAATTAAACAACAAACAAATAAAAAGAATGAGGTGAATTAAATCAGCTTATCAGATAAAAATTGTGCAGAAATGACAATATGTTGTAATCTGGCCATCAATTTCAGTGATTATGGCAGTAAACATTACACTTGCTAATAAATTATCAAGGTGCATTACATTTACTCTGGCAGACTCAGTTTACAAACCTGCCACACCACAGTTTCAAATACAGCCTCTACGGAGATTAGATAAATCATTACATCTTTAACAAGTCATAATTCTGGCTATTATTGTTCTTTTAGGAGAGCATTAAAATCTTGTTTTCATTTACAAAATTGGCCTTGTGCTATTATTAATTAATTAATTTACTGTGTACCGTATACTCTATCAATAAAGATAATCTTGAAGGGTCAACAACAAACCATTACACATAAATAATTCTTTTGTGTAAATATTGAAATGGTAACAAAAGAAAACAGCAGTTGCTTAGCATAAAAAAAGAAAGCACTGGCTTTTTAAAAAGTAGTATGTTTCTTGTTAATTTTACTGTTTTAAATTTGGCTTTAGTAAGAACAAACTGTACATTGTAGTGTAATGTTAATGTATTGTAATGTACTTTTAACAACTGTTTCATTTTGTTAATGTATCCTACGACCATCATCTTTGAAGATTTCCTTCCTTTATAGACTCTACAGAAAATGGTGAATGAATTACCAAATGAATCAATGAATAACAGCAAAATGGGTGCTATATTTGTGAAGTACAGACAAAAAATTGTTGAAGCTACAATTTGAAGGGCCTTCAGAAATATAACGAACTGCAGTCAAAGTGTCGTCTTACTGATACACTTTGAATGCAAAACTGCAATCAAGACAATGAGTTCACATAGGTAAAAACTGCATCAATAAAGCAACAACATTTTTGTCAGTACATAAGGTTATTTGGGTCTCGTGGGCTCCATTGTAATTATTTCCTTTTGAAAAAGAGCAAAACAATGACAGCATTTTATTATGAAACATTATGGCATTATTGTTTTTCTTTTTCTTCTTAGAGAGTTAAGACAAAGACAACTAGTCTACCACATAAAGAAATGCTCTTGTCGTGTGCCTGGCTCCAGATTGATAATTGTGATGGCAGAAGTGCAGCAACCGAACTTTCAAATAGTTCCTTCATCCCCTATTCATCAGATCTGGTACTGTCTGATTTCTTTTTCTCTTTCTTAATTTCAAATGATGGCTTAAATGACAGAAACGATGGAGTCATCAAAAGTATGAAACAATTTATTTTCTGAAATGAAAGAATTTTAACTCTTCCTGGGATAAAGGTAGATGGACAAATTTATAAAATTACAAAAATGTTGCTTAGGTACTATTTTTTACCAAGCTTAATACATGCTCATAATAATACCCTTGCTACACAAAAACCATGATTCAAGTAAAAACCATGATTCAAGTACACATTAATTAATAATGATTTTTTCTGTCTAGTTATTAATGCGTCTTCTGTGCATGAATTTATTCCATATGCTGACAAAGCATACAATGTTATTTTGATGATAACTACTTACCATACATGAAGATTACTTCGCCAGTAAAATTAGATGGTGGCTGGAATGAGTATGTGAGGAAGCTGACTGCCATTGAGTTATTGGTGGATGAAATAACAGGGAGAGCATCTGTGAGGTTGGAACAGAAAAGCCCCAGACGCTTTCCAGTGTCTGTGGCATTACCATCATAGACTTCCAACCTAAGATCCAACAGGACAAACCAACAGTAATTTAAGGAACATATTACAGTGTGCTGAGCTAAAATTTTATCATTACCTACCATAAAAAAAGTTTGTAAATAAAGATGTAACCACTATAAACATTTTGAATTCTCCTCTCTTTTCATGACAAATTTTGAAATGTGCTTTCCAAAAAGATTATTTAAAATCAACACATCTAGCCATAGACACACAAATTCTTGGATCACATCTGGCATCAAAAACTCTTCCAAGACTATGAAAAGACTGTTTAGAAATGAAAACCAATACTGACCCTAATTTCAAAAAACATGTTAGTAGCTACAAAAAGGTATATAGAAGGGTAATTAATCTAGTGAAAGTATTAGGTAATGATAGACTAATAACGAAGTCAGACAATAAATCAAGGACCACATGGGAAATTGTTAAAAGAGAAATAGGAAAAAGCTCCAAAGAACAGGATATTGTACTTAAATCTAGTGATAACACTGAAATAAAGAAGGAAGTCTTGCCAAATTACATTAACAATTAATTTCTAAGTGTACCTCATTAATTAAGCAAGAGCTTTATAAATTATGCAAGAGCTTTACCAAAGAAGAGAAAAGTTTTGGATATACCGTATAACAGGATGCAGTTTCTGTGATAGAAATAAAATATATGAATTAATTAAGGGATTACTGCAACTTTGGTAATACATATTCTTCAACATGAAGTAAAAGCTGATTTTATAAATGCAAAGCTCAAGTTAAACAGAAACAAAATTTATGTATAATGTGGAGACATGTTTGTTACAAGCTGATGTACATAAGATCATGTTTTTCATTATAAATCCATTTATTATGTAAAGACAATAATATAGCTTATTCAAGAACATTCATGTTGTCTAAATATTTCAGAACTGCGAAGGCAGTCATGTTACCATTTTCATATTATTTTTTGACATGTAAACATTTGACCAGTTTTAATCAATTTTTCCCTGATATTCACATCTGTAAAGAGTGTCAGTTTATTTTAATTTGTGATGTCAAGATATGAGGAAAGTGATAAAATTTTGAAGTTCAAATTAAAAAGTGTGTTTTAGATCTTTCCTCATGAAACCAGATCCCGCTATTTCGCAATATTAATTATCCAGACAGGAGATCTGCAGTTAGACACCCCAGACTTGTGGAGGACAAACTTGGACAGATGAGTATTATGCAGACAATTTAAAAGTGAATACCAGGCATTCAATTAAAAATTTACGTGACTTACACTTATTTCAAGTTCTGTCACTTGAAGTACGATTTATATTTCCTTTGTCAGAAAAGTTCCAGGATAGATTTTTTTAAGAATAGAAAATTGCACTTACCAAGTAATGATCCTAGCATCTAATAAAGTAGTCCCCTTGGCTATTTATACAAAATTGCAAACATTTGTGGAGGTCTTGGAAGCAAGCAGGGAAATTTTCAATTGTGATACTTGTAAGCTCATTTGTCACAGACTGTTAGATGTCTGTGATGTCTTGGTGAAGCTTTTCTTTCAGTTACCTACTCACTTGTGCCAACAAGAAAAAATTGCAAGGCGAAAAGTCAGGTAGATATGATGGATTTGCAATGGCAATAACACAATGTCTGGCCAGATACACGGTAACAGATAAAGCAGTATGGGGTCTTGCATTGTCAGGCAGAAGGAACCAGTCTTGAGAATGCCACAAATCAGGATGAGAAAGTCAAATAGCTTGTTGCAAATATTTGAAGACTTTGATCTAAAGAGTTTGTGCACTCACCATATAATGGAAAGACTGAAGTCACAGGAAGGCACAACAACAAAACTGTTGGAAAGTTAGCTTTTGGCCAACAAGGCCTTTGTCAAAAGTAGACAATATACACATACTCATGTAAACATAACTCACCCACACATGACCACAGTCTCTGGCAGCTAGAGCCAGACATGATCAGCACCACAAAAACAACTGCACTTATTTGTACTCAGGTTAAGGGAATCTGAACAATGAATTACAAGGTTTTTTTTTGTTTAGGGAGAATACATGGACAAAAAATACACTGAGGTGACAAAAGTCATGCGATAGTGAGCTTTCAGTTTTTTATGGCTACTTAATCACTTCAGAATTTGTATCACATTCTGGTGTACAGATTGGTAAAAGCATGAACTGTAGAAAACAGTTTTTTTCTTATGTTCCACTTATTTTTATTTCAGCTCATGTTTCAACATCCAAGCCTATTTCCTAGTGTTAATGCTTCAGAACAATGAGAGATCCCTAAAAGATTGGCTTGGTACCCAAAATCTAGTTCATGCGAAATAAAAATCTGTGAAACATTGGCAAAGAAGTACATTTCCTAGTGTAATAATGACAATGTTCCCCCAAGAATCAAAGTTAAACCAAAGAAGATAAACTATAGTCTACTTTTGCCATATTCACATGCTAATATAAATTGCAATGAATTGCTTCTAAGTATACTAGACCACCATATTTACCTCACATCCTCAGTTCTTGCATGTACTGCAGAAACACTTAAAAACCAACATTTCCATATAATCTGTTATTGTGTTGTTGTTGTGGTCTTCAGTCCTGAGACTGGTTTGATGCAGCTCTCTATGCTACTCTATCCCGTGCAAGCTTCTTCATCTCCCAGTACCTACTGCAACCTACATCCTTCTGAATCTGCTTAGTGTATTCATCTCTTGGTCTCCCGCTACGATTTTTACCCTCCACACTGCCCTCCAATACTAAATTGGTGATCCCTTGATGCCTCAGAACATGTCCTACCAACCGATCCCTTCTTCTGGTCAAGTTGTGCCACAAACTCCTCTTCTCCCCAATCCTATTCAGTACCTCCTCATTAGTTATGTGATCTACCCATCTAATCTTCAGCATTCTTCTGTAGCACCACATTTCGAAAGCTTCTATTCTCTTCTTGTCCAAACTATTTACCGTCCATGTTTCACTTCCATACATGGCTACACTCCATACAAATACTTTCAGAAATGATTTCCTGACACTTAAATCTATACTCGATGTTAACAAATTTCTCTTCTTCAGAAACGCTTTCCTTGCCATTGCCAGTCTACATTTTATATCCTCTCTACTTCGACCATCATCAGTTATTTTGCTCCCCAAATACCAAAACTCCTTTACTACATTAAGTGTCTCATTTCCTAATCTAATACCCTCAACATCACCCGACTTAATTCGACTACATTCCATTATCCTCATTTTGCTTTTGTTGATGTTCATCTTATATCCTCCCTTCAAGACACCATCCATTCCATTCATCTGCTCTTCCAAGTCCTTTGCTGTCTCTGACAGAATTACAATGTCATCGGCGAACCTCAAACTTTTTATTTCTTCTCCATGGATTTTAATACCTACTCTGAATTTTTCTTTTGTTTCCTTTACTACTTGCTCAATATACAGATTGAATAACATCGGGGAGAGGCTTCAACCCTGTCTTACTCCCTTCCCAACCACTGCTTCCCTTTCATGTCCCTCGACTCTTATAACTGCCATCTGGTTTCTGTACAAATTGTAAATAGCCTTTCGCTCTCTGTATTTTACCCCTGCCACCTTTAGAATTTGAAAGAGAGTATTCCAGTCAACATTGTCAAAAGCTTTCTCTAAGTCTACAAATGTTAGAAACATAGGTTTGCCTTTCCTTAATCTTTCTTCTAAGATAAGTCGTAAAGTCAGTATTGCCTCACGTGTTCCAGTATTTCTACGGAATCCAAACTGATCTTCCCCGAGGTCGGCTTCTACTAGTTTTTCCATTCGTCTGTAAAGAATTCGTGTTAGTATTTTGCAGCTGTGGCTTATTAAACTGATTGTTCGGTAATTCTCACATCTGTCAACACCTGCTTTCTTTGGGATTGGAATTATTATATTCTTCTTGAAGTCTGAGGGTATTTCGCCTGTTTCATACATCTTGCTCACCAGATGGTAGAGTTTTGTCAGGACTGGCTCTCCCAAGGCCGTCAGTAGTTCCAATGGAATGTTGTCTACTCCGGGGGCCTTGTTTCGACTCAGGTCTTTCAGTGCTCTGTCAAACTCTTCACGCAGTATCGTATCTCCCATTTCATCTTCATCTACATCCTCTTCCATTTCCATGATATTGTCCTCAAATACATCGCCCTTGTATAGACCCTCTATATACTCCTTCCACCTTTCTGCTTTCCCTTCTTTGCTTAGAACTGGGTTTCCATCTGAGCTCTTGATGTTCATACAAGTGGTTCTCTTATCTCCAAAGGTCTCTTTAATTTTCCTGTAGGCAGTATCTATCTTACTCCTAGTGAGATAAGCCTTTACATCCTTACATTTGTCCTCTAGCCATCCCTGCTTAGCCATTTTGCACTTCCTGTCGATCTCATTTTTGAGACGTTTGTATTCCTTTTTGCCTGCTTCATTTACTGCATTTTTATATTTTCTCCTTTCATCAATTAAATTCAATATTTCTTCTGTTACCCAAGGATTTCTACTAGCCCTTGTCTTTTTACCTACTTGATCCTCTGCTGCCTTCACTACTTCATCCCTCAAAGCTACCGATTCTTCTTCTACTGTATTTCTTTCCCCCATTCCTGTCAATTGTTCCCTCATGCTCTCCCTGAAACTCTGTACAACCTCTGGTTCTTTCAGTTTATCCAGGTCCCATCTCCTTAAATTCCCACCTTTTTACAGTTTCTTCAGTTTTAATCTACAGGTCATAACCAATAGATTGTGGTCAGAGTCCGCATCTGCCCCTGGAAATGTCTTACAATTTAAAACCTGGTTCCTAAATCTCTGTCTTACCATTATATCTGTGCAATATCTGTGCAATAATGCAAAATATATACATAGTTATGACTCTGAAACTTCCTGGCAGATTAAAACTGTGTGCCGAACCGAGACTTGAATTCGGGACCTTCGGCTTTCGCTGGCAAGTGCTCTACCAGTTATGACTCTCTATCAAAACTAGTTCCATTGAAAGTCAATACTATGAGGTGCATATAGTAAGTAATGCAACATGTTTTTTATGGAAGCAGGTTGGTTTCATTCAGGATTCCAGTACACCATATTACTACACACTCTTTTGGCTACAAAACCCTATTTTTCAACATAATCTCTGTTCAATGCAATAGCCTTATGCCACCTTACTGGGACTGTCTGTTTGCCATTGTGGTACCATTCTACTGCTCGA
The DNA here is from genome assembly GCF_021461395.2 of Schistocerca americana. Lineage (NCBI taxonomy): Eukaryota > Metazoa > Arthropoda > Insecta > Orthoptera > Acrididae > Schistocerca > Schistocerca americana. The sequence continues at coordinate 250,264,703 of NC_060126.1, read as the reverse complement.
AATTGGAGGCACCATCTTGCTGTGTGAATAACATCCCCATAATCCACATAATTCTTCCCATGTAATGCATCTTTCATTGGAGCAAACACACGGAAGTCAGAAGATGCAAGATTTGGGCTGTAGGGTGGATGATGAACAAGAGTCCAATAACATTTTGTGAGCTCCCCTTGGGTGTGCAGAATTCAGTAGCAATGTGTTTGATTGTGAGTCATCTGTCCCATCTATCTGCACATTCCAGCATTGCAGGAGTCACAGCTGCATGCAGCTGCCTGGCATGCGCGGGAGATCGGACAGGTTTGTGCGTCCTTATTGTGATGATGACAGATTACTCACCAAATGACTTACTGTGCTTTTATTCACTGTCAGGTCTCCTTAGACATACTGCAAGCACCTGTGAATATCTGCAACACTCTGGTTTTCCGCCAAAAGGAAATCAATGATAGCTCTCTGCTTGGAACATATCTCCATTACAGACACCATTTTGAAGGCTACTTATAGCACTAACAACGATCAGAACTTCATTAAACTTCACAGGGGCTAACGTTGGAATATTCCATGATGTCCCACAACATATTCTGCATTTTTTCAACCAAAATTGGCCAAGAAAGAAAATGTGTTGCAGTATTTACTGAAAGCCCTCACAATAATAAAATACAAGACTAATGAGACCTAAAATTTCATCAGTCACATATATAAAACTGATTACCTTGCTGATGAGAAGTAGCAGTGTGTGTCAGCAGGCATGCTGAATTCTGAAAATCTGAAAAAATACAGGTTTTGTAAAACAGCTACATTAAGAAAAATTTTAAACAGATGAACACACTATTTTCTTTAGTTATGGCTCGACTATAAAAATATTTAAATTTGAATTCTGTGCCTGAGAAAATTTTACTCTTTCGCACACCTTCCTTTTTTTTTTTTAATTAAAAAAAAATAGACAAAACAAAATGCTGGAACAATGGTTGACTTTACTTGGAAGGCAAAACTGTTATAAACACAGAACCTTATCAATATATTCACAGCACTGCTGGCGTAAAGGTGGACAGGTGTAAGGGTGTACTACTGCACTATGCAGAAGTATTAATTCCACTACAGAGCAATTAACACAATCAAAACATAGCAAATATGACTGTGAAGTAATGATATGTATGTGCAATAGAAGTTATTATTCACAAAACTAGTTTATATATGGAAGCCACAAGGAAAGTAATTATATTTCTGAAAGTAATTTTTTAGCAAACAGCAATAAACTCTTACCAGTGGCCAAAAGTCAATAAAAGATAGTGACTGCAGGAGTGTGATCTTAAATGACTCAACCATGTTGTTAAACAGTGGCCATGATGCATCAAAAATTCTCATAAAAATGGTTAATGGAATAATTTCCCATGTTGAGTGAAACAACTTCAGATACTAAGGAAGACACCTAATGCCCTGCCATGAGAAAGATATGACAAGAGAAAGAAACAGATTTTCAGACTAGATAGTACTAGTTACACTCTCAATAAGAATCACCAGTAATCAGAGAAAGATGTAACATCAAAGAAATCATAATAGAAAAGACACACAGACTATTTTTATTAATATAATGGAAGGAAACATTCCACGTGGGAAAAATTATATTATATGTGTGGATGGATATGTGCGTGTGTGCGAGTGTATACCTGTCCTTTTTTCCCCCTAAGGTAAGTCTTTCCGCTCCCGGGATTGGAATGACTCCTTACCCTCTCCTTTAAAACCCACTTCCTTTCGTCTTCCCCTCTCCTTCCCTCTTTCCTGATGAGGCAACAGTTTGTTGCGAAAGCTTGAATTTTGTGTGTATGTTTGTGTTTGTTTGTGTGTCTATCGACCTGCCAGCGCTTTTGTTCGGTAAGTCACCTCATCTTTGTTTTTATAAAAAGACTATTTTTATTCTTTCACTGTCTGCACGTTCACTCAAGAAGTGTGAGTCACTATATGATTTTGCCCCTCCTCTGTGTCAACAGTATTTCATGTTGAAGCTGACATGATGCCCAGAATGTCACAGCACTCTTGAATCCAGGGATATTTGGTTGAGGGGTGAGTAAGCTTGGCATTGTCTTCAGCATGGTAACATCCAGTGTCTGTCATGGTGTGTCAGAAAGGTGGCATGAAGATGGATCTTCAGTTGTGACATCTTCACTTTTCATATCTGGTGGTGCCAGTTTTTTAGTGGCATCTTACACATCAAGAAATGCAACCTTGATGTGGTCAAGGGCACCATGAACACCAACTGTGAACGTGTTGCTGCCTCTGCTTTAGTGCATATGGTCCCTCATACAGTGGCTGAATTGGTTTGCAAACAGAGTCACTGAGTAAAAATACATGTGTGTAGTTGTCTAAGTCTGTTAAAATCAATGGACATTATCCAGTTTGCTCTCTGGCAATGATGGGCTGAAGCTAGTGTACATGTGGTCTCAGTTTAATAACAAAATCTAACAATGCTACGTTGTTATCTGTTCTATCATGCATGAATTCTGCCAGGAATCATAATGTTTGACAGTAGATGAGTTCAGCTGCAGTGGCTGTAAGATCTATCTTGAAAAATGTTCGTAGCTCAAGGAGAACAAGAGGTAGTGCCTCAGTGCACTTTTGTGCAGCATGACACTGCAGACCTGACTTCAGATGCTGATGTAGGCACTCAACCATGCGATTTGCTGCAGGTCATGGTGTGTATGCATTTAATAGCTAGTAACATTGCCAGTGCTTTGAAAAGATACACCTCAAACTGATGTCCTAGGTCAGTAGTAATGCATAAAGGACGTCAAACAGAGCGATCCACAGTTGAAGGAATGTCCGCACTACCACCTCCATTGTGATCTCTGTCACTGGGAATGCTTCTGGCTACCTGGTGAATCAGTCTACTATTGAGAGGTCATAACTGCAGCCTTCAGAAATGGCAAGCAGTTCTACAATGTCAATGTGGACATGTTCAAATCATTGGTTAGGGGGTACACATGAACAATTGTGTCTTGACATGTCATGAGATTTTATTCCTTTGACATGTCACGCAGCTCTTGAGTAATGCTTTGCAATTTAAGCCATACAAAACTTTGCTGACAAACTTTATGAGCCTCAAACTCCAGGACGTGATAGACCGTGTGCAGCTGCTATCACCTGAGTTCAAAACTGTTGTGGTACAAACAGACAGAGCTTGTTCCTGAAATGTTGCAATATAGTTTGTCATTGGTTTCAGGTGTGATTAGCTGGCATAGTTTCAGTCCCGACTGTTGCGCAAGAAACATGTGTAATTCCTCATAATGTTGTTGTGCCTGTGCATGAGCATCAAAATCAATGGCTATAGTTATAGTTTCAATCTGTGCTCCGCTACGTTCAAGATCTCAATACAAGGTAGTGTATCTGTGGGCACATTGATATTGCCTTGTACATAAACAAAGTGAGTTGAAAATTTACCAATGTAGTTTAATTGTCTCAACTGTCTTGGTGATATCTTGCTTTGTTTCACTTTAAAAGCATAAGCCAAAGGCTTGTTGTTTGTATAAATACTCAATTGTCAACCTTTCAAGTAATTTTGAATTTTCTGGTAGCAGTATATGCAGCATATAACTCACAGTCATGTGTCCCGCATCACTGTTGGAAGGGTAACAGCTTGTGGCTGTAAAACACGAGTGGTTGCCAACAATGGTCTACTGACTGTTGGTGTCTGCTCCAATAGCAGTAGTAGAAGCGTCAGTAAAAATTTATGATGCCAAAAATCAAGGGAGCTTTCTAATAGTGATTGGTGGAGCTTTCTAATAGTGATTGGATGAGGATATGTGATTATGGCTTTTACTTTATCTTGAGAAGGGCATATGCCATTTCCATCTACAGTGTATCCCAGGAAATGAACTTCTGTTGCCCCAAAAATACATTTTGAAAGGTTTATTACTAGAACATGTATGCATAAATGGTTGAACAACAGAGTTAAATGCTGTAAATGTTCACCCTCAGGCGTCAATGTTACGAAAAAATTATCTATGCAGATGTAGCAGAAATCAAAGTCTTGTGTGATCTCATCCATGAAACACTGGAATGTTTGTGCTGCAATACAGATACTTAACAGCAGTCTCATAAACTCAAACAGTAGAAAATGTGTAGTGACAGCTGTTTTAGGAACATCTTCTGTGGCTACAGGTATCTGGTGGAAATGGAAATGAGCGTACGGCACTGGAGGCCGGGAGTCCCCCATTCGGGGAAGTTTGGCCACCGAGAGTAAGTATTTATTTCATTCAACGCCACATTGGGCAACTTTTGCATCGGAGATGGGGATGAATGATGATGAGCACAACACAACACCCAGACCCTGAGCAGAGAAAATCTTCTGCCTCAGCCGGGAATTGAACTCGGGGCCCCTTGGCATGGCATTCTGTCACGCTGACCACTCAGCTAATGGGGGCGGACAGGTATCTGGTAATGTGTGTCTACTAAGTTGTTCATGGAAACGACTGTCTTACCGTGCACATCACTGTAGAATTCTTCTATATGCGGCACGGGATACTGGTCTGGAATGTTCCTTGTGATTAACTAGCAGTAGTCACTGTATGGATGCTAATCATTATTCTTCTTCATTATTATTATTATCCTTATGAGATGCATTTGGCCTGCCCAGCTGCAACTTGAAGTTAGACATATGCCTTGTACTAACACACTGCGAAATCCATGCTTGGCTATTTTTAGCTTTTCAGCTGCCAGAAGCTTAGGATGGTTGTAGGTAGGCCTGGTGTGGTGAGAATGTGGTGCACTGTACACTTGACTTGTGGTAGGCTAGGTGACTGCCTCTTAACTTCAGGAAAATCCTTCAATAGTTGCGTGTACTGCATATCCTCAGCAATTACATGTACTGTCAGAGTAGCAGTATAGTTGACCTTCCCTTGAGCATTTAGATTTGCAATGCTTAAACACTGCCATCACAAGTCAGGAACCAAATCATAGAAAGACAGGAAATCTGCCCCCAAGATTGATTCTGAGATGTCAGCCACTGTGAACTGCTATTCAAACATTCGATGGAGACCGAGATTGAGTATTAATGTAACTCATCCACAGGTCTTAATCTTCAAGTCATCAGCGGTGTATAAGCGATAATCATCACAGCTGTGACACAGTAATTTATTTGCTGCATACATGGACACTTCAGCTGCTGTGTCAACTAAATATTCATTGCACCTTTGTGCTTTGATCTATGATGAATAATCGTCGCATGTTACTAGTGGAGATAGCTGCAGCTGCCACAGATACTGTCATTCTTCCATTTACATGATGGTGTCCATTTTCGTGCATCCTTATCAAACTTTTTCTGATACCAGTGGGTGTTTGAGCTGCAGGCGAATGGTTATGACTTCTCAACAAGTGTCAATATGGCTATTGTTCGGTATATGCTGTTTGCAATGTGGCAGCCTGTGTAGTTAGTTCTGCTGAGACTGCAACAATGCTAAAGTCACTGTAGTCGTGTTATCCTGCCGTATCACCAGTGTTGCTACACTCATTATGGGCTATGTCTCTGCAATCTTATCTGCTGTTTGTGCTAATGCATTTAGAATTCCCTATGCATCAGCAGGTACACTTGGAAACGAGATATTATGTAACACATCATCACTGGCTGTGTTGCTGGCTAGTGTATGTAGACACCATAGGAGCTGCAATGGCATGCCGTCTCCTAGTTCTTCCACCCATAGGAGTTTTCAAGGCATTTTGCTCCCGACTGAGACAGGTGTGTAATCAGACTATTCTTCATAGCAGAATACTGTTCTGCCTTTGATGGTGTCACAAGGATATCTTGCACCTCAGTGACCAAGTCTTCCGCTACTGCTGCAACCACATAATTATACTTCGATTCATCTGAAGAAACTCGCGCTAAAATGAACTGGCTCTCTAGCTGCACAAATTCATGTACTGCCGGACGGGCAGTGGTTTTATCATGATCGTTACAATTATCCCACAACTCTGGGATAGGTTGGTAATATCTGTTGCAGTGTTCATTTTTCTGTGAAAATAAACCAGGTGTGGCTGGCACAGCAGTAACACACATCTACTTTCTGCAGCAACTAGGAATGTCGAAGCTGGTGAGGTTGTACTAACATGTCCATATCATGTCAGGGTGACCAAATATGTCGTAGTCTGATAAAATACATGTTAATTACTGGATGTGTGCTATTCGTAGTGCTAATTACATTAGTCAGTAAGGAGCAAGTTGTAATCAGAGAAAAAAGGTAATGCCATAAATACATAACAGAAAAGTAGACACACAGAATATTTAGTACTTTCACTGTCTCTGCACATTTAAGTAGCACAAGTCCCTACAATAGCATCGACTATAGACATGAATGCTCCTTTAGTGTATGAGCCGAAACAACTAATATTATTTGTAAATTTTGAGAATAAACAGTTGGACGGGACACTGGCTTATTGAATCTGTAAACACAGAATTGCATTGTTTGCTTCTGTGCATGGCATACTTCTGTACCCCAATCATATTGCAACAACTAATCTATTATTACTTCTACAAATATAAACTCCGGATGTAGTAATTTTATACAAAATGGTTTTAGAAGAAATAATGCTACTAGGTTTTTCTAAATAATTATACTAAACAACAAATAACAGTGAGAACATTAACATCCTTACACATTTAATCATCGTCATTTCATTCATGTATTTGTAGAAAATTTACTCTGTATGAAGTTTCCTAGACTGCTTCTACACTGACCTCTACATTAGCACAAATTCAATTTTTTCATTTTAACAAGAATTCTAGCCTACTTAATTGCCTGGTTTAGCTTGTCTAAGTTTGTAAACCATGTTGTTGTCAGTCTTTATATCATGTTGTAGTTCAATTGTTTATCTAAAATAGTCTGTGCCAAAAGTATTCATAGTCTGAAGTTTTTGTCTGTCAGTGGGCACATTTGAAAGAATATAGTCTATTAATGTGCTTGATGTGTTTGTGCAGGTTGTATTTTTTACAGTAAACTGGAGATTGCACGTCTTTATAATATAATGACAACTTCTTGTATATCCATTGCCTTTCAGCATATCTACATTAAAGTTGCCTCCTATTATTATGAAAGTGATTTTCTTTGTGACTTTATACAATAGTACGTCAAATTCCAGGAATAATCAGTTCTTGAGCATAGTCATCACTATAACTGAGGGGCAGAGAAAAATAAGGCCTAAAGCACACTGTCATCAACTCTGAGCTTGTAGCTTGTAAACGTGCTCCTGAAACCTATTGATCTTATGGTGAACAGCTTTAGAAGGTGCAATAAAAAGTTAAGGAAATTTTTTTTCTTAATTAATCCTAATTTTTTTCTTCAACATCAACTTTGTCCTCTTCAAAGTAATCTCCATCATATAATACACTTGTGCCAAGGCTAAACCTGAGCCAGGCCTTTACCCAATCTTGGAAGCACTTCTGGAACTCACTTTTCATTGTGCTATTCAGTTCCTTCAGGAATTCTGTTTTTATTTCATCAATGGTGGCAAAATGAAATTCTTTCATGGATCTCTTCAGCCTCAAGAATCGAAAGAAGCTGCAGGGAGCCGTGTGCGGTGAACATGTTGGCTGAGGCAACATAAGAGTTTTGTTTTTCTGCCAAAAAAATCATGTACAAGCACTGACATGAGTGGGAGCATGATCATGTTGCAATTTCCACGATCAGTTTTGCCACAATTTTGGATGTTTTCTTTGGATCGCTTCATGCGATAGGCACATAACTTCCAGGTAGTATTCCTTATTGATCGTACGATCACAAGGCAGAGACTCATGATGCAGTATTGCAATATAATCGAAGAAAAGTGTGAAAAGACCCTTCACATGTTATCGAACTTGCCAATCCCCCCCACCCTGGCTCTTCAGGAAGTTTCCATTGGGACGATTGAATCTTGGATTCCATGTCATACCCATAAAACCATGTCTTGTAACCTATTATAACCTTCTTTAGAAGTTCTAAATCATTGTTGACTTCATTAAACAACTTCTGAATGGGAACTAACTTTGGTGCTACATGTTTCATGCCCACAACATCCTAAAAATTGTTTGGCATGAGCCAAAGGATATGTCAACATCATCAGCAACCTCTCTGATGGTGATTAAGTGATTTTCCATTACCATTTTGCTTACTTCTTCTGCAATGTCATCAGTTAATTGATTTACTAGGGGACCCAGGGTGGTCGTCATCTTCAATGTCTTCTCAACCATCTTTGAAATGTTTATGCAATTTGTAAACTCTTATCTTACTCATAGTAAACTCACACAAAGCCATAGTCAACATTTGGAATTCAGTGCTGGACCTTATTCCATTTTTCAAACAAAACTTAATTCAAATTCTTTGATCCATCTTTTTTTAAATTAAAAATTCACTAAGCACTCAAAAACATGTTTAGACTTTTCAGTTGTCAACAGTAAGCTTAATACTCGAAACAGCTGAAAAAAGCAAACATGCATTAGGAACAACTGTATCCAGAAGATAAAAAAAAATTGAAATTTGGTTATTTAAAGCCTTTGGAATTAACAAATTCCCACTACTTTTTGATCACACTTCATACCTGTGCCGTATCCATATACCTGTATATATGCACATTTTCAAAAAGTTGTCTGATTTCTCTGTTATTTACTTCCACACAGGCACAAAGCACAAATTTTCACTGCTGTAAGAGCACTCATGGACTATACTGACACCTATTTGTTCATAAAAGCTGGAAGTTTTTGAAGGACTGCCCAACCACAACCTCACATTCCACAAAACCTTGAAGAGTTTTACCAATCTCATTATGAAACCAGAAGTTGATTTCATGGTAACAATGTACATTAAAAAATATATATATATATAATGATGACATTTTCAACAAGGTGCTATGAATTGTTGTTTAAAGTAAAATAATGATTGGCCAATGCTCATTGGATGACAAAGGAGTAGAAATTGGAGGAAGGAGAGTAAAGTGTTTGAGGTTTGCTGATGACATGGTCCTTGTAACCACAGGGGAAAAAGAATTACAGGATTTGGTGGACACCATTGAAGCTAATGGAAAAAATTATGGAATGAAAATTAACACATAGAAAACAAAAGTATTGGCACTAGAAGGAAATAAAGAAATAAAAATTATGCTGAATGGAGAAATATTAGAACAGGTGCAAAATTTTAGGTATCTTGGAAGCAGGATAGACACCGACTGGAAGTGCACCACAGAAATTAAAACAAGGATAGCAATGGCAAAAGAGGCATTTTATAGGAAAAAGAGAATTTTCTGCAGCGGTCTGAACAGAGAACTCAGGAAGAGTCTCATAAAATTTCTTGTATGGAGTGTACTCCTGTATGGTGCTGAAACGTGGACTTTGAGGAAGAAAGACAGAGAAAGGTTGGAGACATTTGAGATGTGGACATGGCGGAGGATGGAAAGAATAAGTTGGATGGACAGAATAAAAAATGAAGAGGTACTGAGAAGAGTGGAAGAGAAAAGACAGTTACTAGATGTAATAAAAAGAAGAAAAAGAAATTGGATTGGGCATATTTTAAGAAAGAATGATGGACTGATAAAAACAGTTTTAGAAGGTTATGTAGAAGGGAAAAGGAAGTGAGGAAAGAAGAGATTTCAGATACTGGATGATGTGATGGATGATACAACATACAGCAGCCTTAAGAAGGAAGCAATGGATCGCAGAAAATGGGGAGGCAAAGGACCTGCTAATATAGCAGAAAACTGATGATGATGAATCTTAAATGGAGTCATGGGTGGTCACCTTTTTGTTCAAGTCACGTCGAGGGAGACCATAAGTTCTGATTTCCATTCGGTTTGTAGACGTCTTGCAAAAATCTAGTGCCCAAATTCAGATAGTTTGATACAAGCATTATAAAAATCCTTTGAAATATAATTTCCCACTTTCTTTAAGTTGGTAAAGTGATCTTGGTAGTCAACTAGTTCAAAAATGTAAGATAAATCAAGAATAGTTAGCTAAAGGGGCAATCAGGCAGCAGAAAGTATAGAGAACACACATAAAATCAGGAAAGTAATAATTCATCTACATATAAAAGATATTTAGCTGTTGAGATGGAGGTGAGTGGCTTTTTCTGTTAATTTTCATTATTGTAACTGACATTAAAAGAGATACAAACTATACTATGACACAGAAGACTTAGGCACTAGCGTAACTAATCTGACAGCTGTCTCATTAACTATCAGCAATGAACTATTTAGCATAAAGAAGCTAAAGAAACCAAGTGTTGTCATCACAAATCTATGTCTTAATTTAGATTACAATATCTGGGCACTAGCAAGAAAAAATAGGTTGCAATGAAAGATTCTGCATAGTAAGAGCATACATTACTAGAAATGCTGGCGTGTTATAAATAAAACGTAGGCATAAAGCAATGTGTCAATTGTATTTTAATAACAACGGCCAATGGCTGAATATGCTAAACTGAAAATATTGAACCTTTGGATATTTACCATAATTTTTATGCATATTGTATGTCATGATTCACAACAAGAGAAGAACTGTCTGGAAAAACATAATGAGTCAAATTCAGAAAATAGCTTGTTTATGAGACTGCATCACCTGTCAGTCTGCACTCTGTACAATGGTGAATTACAATATGACATTTTAAAATTTGTGTAATTATATATAGTTTAATATGGGCACAAACCTCCAAAATGCAATTACTTCTCCATGGTTCCTATTGAAAAGTACATACTGACTTCACCACACAGCAGGCATAACAGTTTTAATTTATCAAAACTTTCTTTCATTATCTGTTCAGCTGAATATTGAGAATTTTCATGCTGCTATATAATGATTTGTTATAATTGTTCAAGGTCAGCAAATGACACCTTCTGCTCAGAGAAAAAAGTATGCTGGGCACTTGATGCCATTGTTTGATTTTCAACTGAACAAAGCAGTCAGTTTTCTGCAGTAATTGTTACCAAAGTAACAAAACAATGAATTATTAAATAAGGGTATCTAATACAAACCACAAACTCACTGTATTCATCCAGTCATAAGATAACTCTTAATGTCAGCTATAAAGACTAAAAAATATTCACTTACAGCTTATAATGAAGTTGACACTTAAATGCCCAAAAAATGCCACAGACTAGGTTCACACAACCACACAAGAAAAGTGGGTCAGTTACAGTTGAGATGACAATAATATTTGTTTAAAGTAATAGCTTTTGTGATACTTTTGGCTCCACAGAGAATGTAAAATGAGGAACAAATACTTTGCTTTAAAGGGGCTTCAATTTCACACAGAGATCTGAATGAAAAATTTATTTTGTCAGCACATACTAGTGGCTGCCTCATCTTTGGATTTAAAAGCATCTGTGGAATGATCCACATCCATAACCTTTTTATGTTTTAAACCCCACATATATTGGACTGTTTAACTCAAAATTAATAATATATACAGCTAGTTTTAATTCAAATTTTGCAGCTTTCCTACCTAAGAACAACGATTTTATTTGCTGGTGCAACAATTTGCCACGTACAGTTCAGCATTGCATAATCATCTGGTTGTTGCATTGACCAAGGAGACTTGATTATTCCAGGAGAAGACATAACACCTCCGCATGCTGAAACACAAACAAGAAACCACGGCAGTTTCAACATAGATTGCAAGGGCAATATCTGAACACAAAAACAGAAAAGAGGCCATTTTCTATTATTATTATCAAATTACAACAACAAAAGTACAGGAACAAAATGAATACCCTTAAATAAAGCTCACGAACATTTTTTTTGGTGTATTTTCAATCACGCATGGGAAGGACACTCATTGTTACACATAAATCCCGCTTGTGCCCTGACATTCATTTCTATGTCTTGTTAACTTCAAAATACCTCTGACAAAGGTGTTTCAGAAAGAAGATAAATTGTAAAAGATTCAATGAAATAACATTTTCAAAACGTATTTTATCTTCTTTACTACGAAATACTTATATGTTGTCAGCACATTTGATGAGACACTGAAACAACAAAATGAGGTGCCAATTCTGTATATACAGTGATAAACGACATAAACAATATTAATCACATGGTGAATCCATGCACAACCCCCTCCCTCACATTCTCCCAGCTTCAAAAAGTACATAAAAACAACCATTCCAGCTGCATCATAGTAGCAGGCTATAAAGCTTGTAATAGAATACACCTTATTCCTGGTTGATCAGCACCTCCAACCCATCACATAGAGCTTTCTACATAACAGATACTAATCAGTTCCTGACATGTATCAAAATTGGTTCCGATTCTTCTCCCATCTGAAACCTTTGCTGTCACTTCTGATGTGACCACTCTTTACACCAACATCCCACATACATGCAGACTCTCAGCTCTAGAACCTACCTCTCCCAACAAACACCTGAAAGTCTTTGTAAACCCTCACTTATTGTCCCCCTACTCAACTTCACCTTTACCTATAATGACTTCACTTAGGAGTTTGGAACCTACAAACAAATCCAGGTAACAGATATGGGAACCTTGATCGTAATATCTTGTGCCAATCTTCCCATAGACAGCATGGGAGAGGGATTCCTCATGACTCAAAAGCTGGGCCTCCTGTCTTGGTACAGATTTATCATGACATATCTGTGGTCTGGACTCATGATGATGAAGAACCACTCTACTTTCTGCAAAAGAATAACTTCTTTTCACAGCTTAAATTCACCTAGCTATTTTCAAAGTCTTGACTTCCTCATGACTGGAACCCAATTCCAAAAGGCAGTGCATAAGAAACCAACCGACAAGCCTATACTTTGACAGATGCCACTACGTCCACATCAAATCTTCTTTCCAAACAGCATAAGCACCACAGCAAACATATCTGAACTAAACAACTAACAAACAGAAATTATTCTTCTGGACAGTATTCTCCTCTTACCAGCTCCCAATTCCAAAAACTCAAAACATCCCTCCTGTCACACAATACCCAACACACTACTCTGCTACGGCTTTGGCTTTTTCAAAGAAAACACTGAAATGAGATCCTTTCTCTCTGATATTCTCCTCACTCCATACTTGGTTGCCTTCCATTGTACTCCAAACCATTACCCCTACACTAATATTGCTAAGCCTGCAATAATTCCTGCTGTGAACCCTGTCCACATACCATCCCATTGCCACCTACTCCAATCTCACCACTGGTAATTATACGATTCGAAATGCAGAGAAACTTTAAAAACTACACATGTTGTTAATTAAGTAACTTGTGTCCACTGTGCAGTATTTGCTATAGGAATGAACACAGCTACACTGGCTAGGCACATGGAACGGCATAAAAGAACTCTATGCAATAGGGATATGTAGCAGACAGTCACTGAACATGCGCTATGGCATGACTCAAGAGGCTTAAGTGCATGCTGCATGAGATATTATTAATGGTGCCTGGTAGGTGCCTACTGCTGTACCATGATTTGTTTGTAGGTGACCACTATCTTGGCCAAGGGCGGGGACATCCTATCCACTTTCTATCAGAACCTCAACACCGCTCCCCCCCCCCCCTCCCCCTCTTGTTTGCTTCACCTTATCCCCTTGAACTCTGTCCACGTCAAACCTACTAACCACCTGCTGCAATACCTCCACCTCAACAACTGCTGCCACCCACATCATAACAAGAAGTCCCTTTCATACAACCTAGCCACCCATGGTTGTCACATATGTAGTAAGGAGCATCCCCTCTACAAATGTGCCAAAGATCTCACTGAGGCCTTCACAGACTGAAGTTGCCCTAACAACCTTGTTTGGAAACAGGTATCCAGTGCCCTGTCTCTCCTGTTACCCACCACCGTTCTCGTACCCACCATCTGGCCATAAAGGAGCACTCCTCTCACAACTGGAGCAAGTAAATTGTATTCTCCATCAGAGTTTCAACTACCTTCTTGTCATGCCCTGAAATGAGGTATATCCTGCCAATATCCTTCCCACCACTCTCACTGTGGTACTCCACCATCCAGTGAACATATGTCATATCCTTGATCATACCTAATCCACTTCTGCTCCCAACCCCTTGCCTCAAGACCCATATCTCTGCAATAGAACTAGATGCAAGACTGTCCTATCACCCTCTAACTACTACAGACCTGTCACAGGCATCTATTTTCCAATAAAGGCAGGGCTACCTGTGAAAACAGCCATGACAACTAACAAGCTGTCTGTCCACATGAATGTGCACTGACAAAATGTGGCCAAGAGACAGCTGGGTCATCCAACTGCTGAACATTTCCTTTATTTTCATGATGTGCCTGGCCTCTATCTCTTCCTGTTGGTCTAGAATCATGAAATTTGATGAGAAGCAAGGTTTCAGTGAAGAAGTAAAGGAAACAATCCAAAAACTGTTAATCTGTAATTATATCACATAATTTTTTTTCCCATTTGTTGTCTGTCTATCCATATGTCTGTCTGTCTGTGTGTCTATCTGTTAAGCTGCTTTTGCTCAGGAACAGGTATCAAGTTGAAATTTACGTCAATTACAAAGGTCTACTGTTCTTTGGTGATATAAAAAATGGAAGCTTCTAAGTCAATGAAATAAAAAGATACAGTCATTTATGTCACACATATTGATTCTCACAAACTCACTCATCAAAACCTGAAAATGAATTACCTGAGTAGAGGGTGATTTTTTCCAGAATGTACAAACTCTAGGCATTGATCGATGACAGGATGCAGAACAAAAAAGATCTAATGAAGTTATGTCCATAAAAGCATGGTTTCCATGCTAGAGACCATTTATTCAATCATACATTGTTATAGAGGCTGTGGTCTAATAGGCGCTGTATCATGCAGCCAGAGTTACAGTATGTGTTAAAAATGGTTTCCATGTGCCTCAAAGGACATGTGTATATGTCATAGCATGTTGTCTCGCACATTCACATCAGCCAGGCTGCATCCAAACACTGTCAAAGCAGCATGAACACGCTGCTCTAGTGTCTCCACATCTGGAATGGGCTCTGTATACATGACACTTCTGAGATGGCACCATAATCAGGAATCATATGGATTGAGATCCAGTAAATGAGAAGGTCATGCAACGGGACCCCTCACCTGATCCGTTGACCAAAAAAGACATGACAGAGATGTGTCCAGATGTTAACGGCAAAGTGGGCTGCAGCACCATCATGTAGCAGCCACATAACCTTTCGAATCATCAATGGCACTTCTTCCAGCAGGGGAGGCAAAGTCGCCCACAAGAAACACCAATAGTTCTGGACTGTTAGGCAATGTGGAAGGAAGACTGGTCCCAAAATATGGTTGCCAATTACCCAAGCCCACACATTGCGACACATTGTGGTTGCACTGATGCTGATGATTCGCTGTCACCATATTATGGGGATACTGCTTACTATCCTATGGATGACTGTTATGAAAGTTGAAGATACTAGTCCACGTAAAGGTGGCCTCATCTCATCCGTGAATAGGATAGATGACACAAAACCCGGAATCATGGTTGCCTTGTAAAGAAACCTATGACAAAACTGCTCACAATATTTACTTTGTTCTGTCAGGCCAACTGTGGTCATCTTCCACAGTGTTAATCACATATTCCTCCAAGTCTGGTGTCCAAATATTTTGGGTACATCCTACATGATTCTTTGCTTTCTGTAATGACTGTCTCAGAAAATTGGTGAAACACTTTTGCAAACATTGAATGCTGTGATTGTTGTTGGTGTGGACAGGTCTCCTGATACAACCTTGCCATCTGCGTTCCGTAAGTAAACACCATGTCGCCAAGCTTTCAATTTGAATACAGACCCATTGTGTACAATGCTGTATCACAACCACTAAAAGGTGAGTCAGCAAGAGAAGTGAATCAGACACAATATTACCAATTACTATGGCAGAAGAGGGCATTAGAGCATGATGTATGAGGAACAGTAGCACCCTCTGGGAGGAAACCATGGATATCGTGACTGGCTGCATGGTACAGTGCGTTTTAGACTACATCTCTGTGACAAAGTATGACTGAATAAATGGTCTCTAGCATGGAAACCATAAGACATAAGTTCATTAGACCCTTTTTGTTACGTATCCTCTCATCGATCAATCCTTAGAGTTCCACAGTGGAAAAAATCACCATGTATACATAATGAAGTTTGTACAGAAATATCAGTATGCAAGCCATACTTACACTTGTCCAGTTACTATTGGTAAAGTATTTTCACTCATCTGTAATGTTTGTGTGTTGTTACATAATAATTCTCTATATAATAATTACAGATCAGAAAGTTCCCTTTATTACTTGGAATTATCCTTTGGTCAGTTCCTCCTCCTTCAATGCCTCTATGGTTTTCAGCAATGTTGAATCTTCCCTCAGTAGTGTCATTTAGTGCAGTGACGTCTGAGACTTTGTCCATGCTGCTGTCGTTCACCAAAGAATTCCTTCAAAGACAATTGGGCTCCTCACATTTGTGTCAATTTTTGCATACCACTGTGACCTCATCCTCCTGAAGCGTCAGTGCTCAACTCGCCAGTTGACCCAGCATAGAGAATCGTGGTCCATCACATGGTGAATACGGACAGAACTTGTTGATGGCCAAAATAATTGCAAGGCACTCTTTCTCAATTGTAGAGTAGTTCATCTCAGGATTGTAGAATACTCTGTGAATAAATGCTATCACTTTTTCAGCAACTTCCTATATTTGTACCAGAACTGCATCTATCCGGTATCAGCTAGCATCAGTGTCAAGTTCTGTCTCAGAATTTTCACCATGCAGTGCTGGGCTTGGGAGGATGTTAGCACTTCCTAAGAACAAGGAAAGATCTTTTATGCACTTAGTTCCAGGAAAATTTGGTGTCTCCCTGTAGTAGTTCTTGCAAGGAACGTGCCTTGGTAGAGAAGCCCTTTATGAATCACCAGTAGCACAAACACATTCCAACAAAAGTTCTCACATCACAAACATGACGAGGGCTCAAAAATTAGTGACTGGTCTTATTTTCTCTGCATCAGGACAGACTCCTGCCATTAACCAGATAATCCTAAATGTTTGTTTCTTGAGTGACAAAAAGGTACTTTTTTTGGACACTAGCAGAGACCTGCAGTCTCAAAACACTACAACACAGATGTTAGATGTTCTTCAAATGTCTTCAAAAAATGACAGTTTCATCCAGACAGCAAAGAGATGTAGTCTATTTAAGGTGTCAAAGCAAGTTGCTCATCATACACTTGGAGGTGGCTGGAGAATTACATAGACCCAGCAGCATAACTTTGAACTCACGGACCCATGACACATTATGAAGGCAGTCTTTTCCCAATCTTCTCCAATAACCTCAGTTTGCCAGTATCCTGCCTACATGCCCACAGTTGTGAAATACTTTGCCCCTTTCAAACAGTCTAGGGTATCATCAATATGTGGCAAATGATAAATGTATTTCTTTTTGATTTTGTTTAGTTGTTAGCAGGTAACAGGGGAACATCCCATGCCATCCATCTTCTTCACAAAGACTATAGAAGAGGACCAAGGACTTGCTGAAGGTTCTGTGATGTCATCTTACAACATCTTCTTGACTTCCTCCTGAATTACGCATCAATTGTTGAAGACACCCTGTATGAGACATCGGAGACAACCTATACAAATGCTGGCTAATTGGTGGATGGCCCACAGTGTTTATACAGTGCTTTATAATGGGATATTTGGTGTGTCTTTTCTCCATTCAAGATTTGAAAGTATCTGAAAACTGGTGCGTAATGGGTAGTTCTCACCGATATTGTTTCTCAGAGAGGCCAGGTCCTACTGGCAGCTTAACAGTAACTTCTGCCGCTGCATTGTCTGTAGTGGTAGCAGAGCATGATTCTTTGTTGATGGCTCTGAGTTACCTGTCTTTGACTAATTTGGTTCTTCCTATGAAAGTACTTTTAAGGCTGAGTTGTGGCTGCTCATTACAGTTAGTGATCAAAATTTCTCCTGAACATCTGCAAGTGCTTATGATCATCAGTGGCATTTATTTCGTGAGCTTGGGTAGCTTTTCGTGATCAACAAAAATTTCACAGTTTGACTGAGAATCTACATTGATGACTGGAACTCATCTCACTGATGATGGCAGGATAATATCTTCAATGGCAAACACGTGCACTTGTTGGAACAGCTTCATTAAACTAGAGCACAGATTTTCAATACTCTATGACTGCCTGTGATGCTTGCAAGAACTCCCATCTAAGAATAAAATTATGACTTCAGTCTTTCTAAACAACAGTTTCAAAGGGTTGTGTTCTGTCAGTGATATTTATTCTTGCAAAACATGTTCCCATCAGCTGGATGAATTTCCCCTTTGTGACATTGAAACAATCACTGTCATGAACATAGCATTCTATAGCTGGTAACAATAAACATTTGACATAACAGAAAAGGAGCCCCTTAGTCAGTACCTAGACAGGATGGCCATCAATGAGATTTCCTGACAACTTGGTAAATGCCATATGGGAGGATTTTCATCTACGGTGGCCTCTCCTTCATAGAGGTTGCTCCACTTAAGTTTTTGGGAGCTAGGAAAGCAGCTGGCAGCTCGGTACAGTGATGGGGAACAGCAATGGCATGTTGGGGAATGACCTTGTCCATTGCATAGCGATAAGCTTCACCCCACAGGACGACTATAATCATCTGCCGTTGAATGGTGTCAACATAACTGTTGTTATGGTTGACAACTGGTGACACAGTGGGTGTCAACCACTTGTCTTCTTTCTCTGCAACAGCATACATCAAGTCCACAGCGTCCATAGTGAAAACAGACTGCTGTGCTGACATCTATCCTCCAAATATCTACACTCATGCTCATAAATTAAGGATAATGCTGATACACGGTGAACAATGCTCTGGTGGCTGGTATGGTCATCGCATGGTGGCGCTGGCAGCAGTCCACATACGCAGAGCTGTGTTGGTGCATGTCAGAGTACAGTGAAGCGAGTAAGTGAGAAGACATTTTCAGATGTGCTTATGGTGACTGTGTGTGGAAAATGGCTCAAATAACACATATTGATGACGTTATGAGGGGTAGAATACTCGGGCGACTGGAGGCTGGTCAAACACAGCAGATCATAGCACGGGCCCACCGTGTGCCACAAAGTGTGATCTCAAGATTATGGCAATGATTCCAGTAGATAGGAAATGTGTCCAGGCGCTACAGTACTGGACTTCCACAGTGTACAACACCACAAGAAGACCGATATCCCACCATCAGTGCCCATAGATGGCCACAGAATACTGCAGGTAGCTTGCTTGGCACCTTACCGCAGCCACTGGAACAGTTGTCTCTAGACACACAGTCTACAGATGACTGAACAGGCATGGTTTATTTGCCCAGAGACCTGCAAGGTGCATTCCACTGACCCCTGGTCACAGGAGAGCCCATAAAGCCTGGTGTCAAGAACACAGTACACGGTCATTGGAACAGTGGTCCCAGATTATGTTCACGGATGAGTCCAGGTATAGACTGAACAGTGATTCTTGCTGGGTTTTCATCTGGCATGAACCACGAACCAGATACCAACCCCTTAATGTCCTTCAAAGGGACCTATATGGAGGTCATGGTTTGATGATGTGGGGTGGGCTTATGATCGGTGCACATACACCCCTACATGTCTTTGACAGAGGAACTTAACAGGTCAGGTGTGTCGGCACATCATTTTGCACCAGTATGTCTGCCTTTTCAGGGGTGCAGTGGGTCCCACCTTCCTCCTGATGGATTATAATGCACAGCCCCACTGAGCTGCCATCATGGAGGAGTGCCTTGAAACATAAGATATCAGTCGAATGGAGTGGCCTGACTGTTGTCCAGACCTAAACCCCATCAAGCACATCTAGGATGCTCTTGGTCGACGTATCACCATCTTCAAACCCTTAGGACACTTCAGGAGCTCTGACAGGCACTGGTGCAAGAATGGAAGGCTATAGCCCAGCAGCTGCTCAACCAACTGATCCGAAGTATGCCAACCAGTTGTGCGGCCTGTGTACATGTACATGGTGATCATATCCCATATTGATGTCAGGGTACATGCGCAGGAAACAGTGGCGTTTTGTAGCACATGTGTTTCGGGACAGTTTTCTCAACTTATTACCAATACTGTGGACTTACAGATCTGTGTCATGTGTGTTCTCTATGTGTCTATGCTATTAGTGCCAGTTTTGTGTAGTGCCATGTTGTGTGGCACCACATTCTGCAATCATCCTTAATTTATGAGCATGAGTGTATTTTTCTATTGGGCATTATACTTGGCAGAGAAATTTGCTGTACATGAATTTGTCAGTTACTGGATTGCCGTTTGATAGCTGAGGCATACGTCCAAGTTGGCCAATCCATTCTTCATGGTGCATTCAAATGGTGGTGAATTTTGGTGCCAAACGCTGATACACCTTTGTTCAACATTCTATATTTTCTCCTGACGGATGGGATCAACATTCATGGCTGATATCTCGTATGTTCCTGGTCTGACATTTCTGGCTGCATAAAACTGCAGTATCTCTCCTTTACTACATGGAGTATGAAAGAGGTGAGGTCATAGTGGTCTTCTACAAATGCCATAGTGATCACATTCGGGAGGCCGTCACAGGTTTCCAGAAAACGCTGATGGGAGCCTCATATGTAGCTACCTTACTGCTGGTTGGAATCCATTGCTTTCCTAAGTATATGAACTTTTCAAATGATTTACTTAATGTATCCTGGTTCCTGTACATCTAGGTGATGGCTTTTACATTGCTTGATTGGAGCCATGGTGATGTATCACAACATAACCAGAATCATCGACGAAGAACAAGATTAGTACTGAAAGAGCATTTATTACTGACATCAATGTACAGTTACAACAGAACTCATTTCATGGTCAGAGAGCGCTGCTGTTACACATACACTGAATATTCCAGAACAAACAAACATTACAAACATAAGAAGCTTTGATAATCTTCCAGAAATGATACATACACAGGCAAATAACCAATATTTGATCATGATAGGGTTTCAACTGATGGCCCACATCATGCCAATTAGCAATGCTAGCTGCTGCTCTACAATGTATGCAGCAAAACTCACAACAATATACAGTCCTTGTTGTTGGGAATCAGAACTCAAAGAAACTTGTACCACAACCTGAAGCTGTTAATATCCTACAGTCAGTTCTGTACAACAGTCATATTTAAATAAACAGGTGAGAAAGAATCCATCTCCACACACATGTCCTTCTCTCAAGCTGTCCTGATTCTTTGTCTTCACTTAGCACTGTTGCATTCTTTCTGTAGCAATCTGTAGCTTTCAAGCACACTGAAGAGCATTGGTCCCTAATAGAATCTTTAAATGTTAAGACATTTTGTGTTTCAGCACTGGAAGGTGTTTTGTTTAGACATTAAGGAATTCTTTGCTTAATAGACTACGCATCATAGGAAGCATTAATTTACTGCAATTTATAAGTCTAAGCCCCCCATGAACCAAGGACCTTGCCGTTTGTGGGGAGGCTTGCGTGCCGCAGTGATGCAGATAGCCGTACCGTGGGTGCAACCCCAATGGAGCTGGGTATCTGTTCAGAGGACAGACAAATGTGTGGTTCCTGAAGAAGGGCAGCAGCCTTTTCAGTAGTTGCAGGGCAACTGTCTGGATGATTTACTGATCTGGCCCTGTAACGTTAACCAAAACAGCCTTGCTGTGCTGGTACTGTGAACGGCTGAAAGCGAGGGGAAACTACAGCCGTAATTTTTGATGAGGGCATTTAGCTTTACTATATGGTTAAATGGTGATGGCATCCTCTTGGGTAAAATATTCCGGAGGTAAAATAGTCCCCCATTCGAATCTCCGGCAGGCGGAGACTAGTCAGGAGGACATGGTTATCAGGAGAAACAAAACTAGCAATCTACAGATTAGAGTGTGGAATGTCACATCCCTTAATCGGGCAGGTAGATTACAAAATTAAAAAATGGAAATGGATAGGTTAAAGTTAGATATAGTGGGGATTAGTGAAGTTTGGTGGCAGGAGGAACAAGACTTCTGGTCAGGTAAGTAGGTTTAAGAATGAATAACAGATAGGAGCTCAGGTCAGCTACTACAAACAGCACAGTGAATGCATTATTGTAGCCAAGATAGACATGAAGCCCACACTTACCACAGTAGTAAAAGTTTATATGCCAACTAGCTCGACAGATGACAAAGACATTGAAGAAATGTATGATGAGATAAAAGAAATTATTCAGATAGTGAAGGGAGATGAAAATTTAAG
Organism: Schistocerca americana; assembly: GCF_021461395.2. NCBI lineage: Eukaryota > Metazoa > Arthropoda > Insecta > Orthoptera > Acrididae > Schistocerca > Schistocerca americana. The sequence continues at coordinate 250,242,516 of NC_060126.1, read as the reverse complement.
AGTCACGGGTGACTGGAATTCGATAGTAGGAAAAAGAACAGAAGGAAAAGTAGTAGGTGAATATGGAATGGGGGTAAGGAATGAAAGAGGATGCTGCCTGGTAGAATTTTGCACACAGCATAACTTGATTATAGCTAACATTTGGTTTAAGAATCATGAAAGAAGGTTGTATATGTGGATGAGGCCTGGAGACACTGGAAGGTTTCAGATAGATTATGTCAGGGTAAGACAGAGATTTGAGAACCAGGTTTTAAATTGTAAGACATTTCCAGGGGCAGGTGTGCACTCTGACCATAATCTATTGGTTATAAACTGTAGATAAAAACTGAAGAAACTACAAAGAGGTGGGAATCTAAGGAGACGGCACTTGGATGAACTGAAAGAACCAGAGGTTGTAGAGAGAGCATTAGGGAATGATTGACAGGAACAGGGAAAAGAAATACAGTAGAAGAAGAATGGGTAGCTTTGAGAGATGAAATAGTGAAGGCAGCAGAGGATCAAGTAGGTAAAAGCCGATGTCTAGTAGAAATCCTCAGGTAACAGAAGAGCTACTGAATTTAATTGATAAAAGGAGAAAATATAAAAATGCAGTAAATGAAGCAGGCAAAAAGGAATACAAAAAGTCTCAAAAATGAGATCGACCGGAAGTCCAAAATGGCTAAGCAGGGATGGCTAGAGGATAAAAGTAAGGGTGTAGAGGCATAGATAACTAAGGGTAAGATAGATACTGCTTAGAGGAAAATTAAAGAGACCTTTGGAGAAAAAAGAATCACTTATATGAATATCAAGAGCTCAGATGGAAAACCAGTACTAAGCAACGAAGGGAAAGCAGAAAGTTGGAAGGAGAGTATAGATGGTCTATACAAGGGCGATGTACTTGAGGGCAATATTATGGAGATGGAAGAGGATGTAGATGATGATGAAGTGGGAGATATATTACTGCGTGAAGAATTTGACAGAGAACTGAAAGACCTAAGTCAAAACAAGGCCCCAGGAGTATGCAACATTCTATTAGAACTACTGATAGCCATGACAAAACTCTACCATCTGGTGAGCAAGATGTAAGAGACTGGTGAATACCCTCAGACTTCAAGAAGAATATTATTATTCCAATCCCAAAGAAAGCAGGTGTTGACAGGTGTGAAAGTTACCAAACTATCAGCTTAATAAGTCACAGCTGCAAAATACTTACTCGAATTCTTTACAGATGAATGGAAAAACTGATAGAAGCTGACCTTGGGGAAGATCAGTTTGGATCCCATAGAAATGTCGGAACACATGAGGCAACACTGACTCTATGACTTACCTTAGAAGATAGGTTACAGAAAAGTAAACCTACAGTTCTAGCATTTGTAGACTTAGAGAAGGCTTTTGACAATCTTGACTGGAATATTCCCTTTCAAATTCTGAAGGTGGCAGGTGTCAAATACAGGGAGCGAAAGGCTATTTACAATTTGTACAGAAACCAGATGGCAGTTATAAGAGTAGAGGGACATGAAAGGGAATCAGTGGTTGAGAAGGGAGGGTGACAGGGTTGTAGTCTATCCCCGATGTTATTCATTCTGTATATTGAGCACACAGTAAAGGAAATAAAAGAAAAACCTGGAGTAGGAATTAAAATCCATGGAGAAGAAATAAAAACACTGAGGTTAACCGATGACGTTGTAATTCTGTCAGAGACAGCAAAGGACTTGGAAGAGCAGTTGAACGGAATGAACAGTGTCTTGAAAGAAGGATTTAAGATGAACATCAACAAAAGCAAAACTAAGATAATGGAATGTAGTCTAATTAAATCAGGTGATGCTGAGGGAATTAGATTAGGAAATGAGACTCTTAAAGAAGTCGATGAGTTCTGCTATTTGCGGAGCAAAATAACTGATGGTTGTTGAAGTAGAGAGGATAAAAATGTAGACTAGCAATGGCAAGAAAAGTGTTTCTGAAGAAGAGAAATTTTTTAACACTGAGTATAGATTTTAAGTGTCAGGAAGTCTTTTCTAAAAGTATTTGTATGGAGTGTAGCCACCTATGGATGTGAAACATGGACGATAAATAATTAGACAAGAAGAGAATAGAATCTTTGAAATGTGGTGCTACAGAAGAATGCTGAAGATTAGAAAGATAGATCATGTAACTAATGAGGATGTACTGAATAGAATTGGGGAGAAGAGGAATTTGTGGCACAACTTGACTAGAAGAAGAGATCAGTTGGTAGGACACATTCTGAGGCAGGTGTAGGATGCAGTAGTTACTTTGGAGACGAAGAAGCTTGCACAGGATAGAGTAGTATGGAGAGTTGCATCAAACCAGTCTATGGGCTTAAGACCACAACAACAACGTAAGTCTAAGGTCATGTTTATCTTCATCGTGTATCTCTAAATAAATGTTTGTTATCTGCAGTTATACAAGTGCCAATATCTTGTGTGCTAACATGGCTGATGTAGCTTAACACACACATAAGTAGTACCGTTGTGACTGATCACAAAATTTTCAAAATACAAAAATGAAAAATTCCACAGGCACTCAAAGTCCACTGTGTGATTACCACCATTCTCGCCTCACAGTCCAGTGGTCTGGTTTGAGCAGGTGTGAGCCACTTTTCATTAAACAGGAATAGCCACAGAATCTATTAAGTTTGCTCTAGTGGCCAATCAGGTCTCGTCCATTTCTGTGAGCCACTTTCTGTAGACATACTTTAAACAGCCTCCACAACCTATCCCACCCTGATGTTAGACCATCACCCTGCCTTGTGTCCAAACGTTTTGTCTGGCCTGGTTTGCAGAAGAATTGTCACAAAAGGGCTTATATAGACCTTCAACATCAGAGCAATAAAATAGCTCATCATGTGCATGTACCCACTGGATAATTTCCAGACATGGCAATGCGAATCGTGCATGTCCACACTGATGTTGTGGGTCCAGTTCCTCCTCTTGGTGATAAATATATGGGGCGTTCAAAAAGAGACAGCCAGAGCCTGGAATGTGCAAATCGGTGACAGGAGGGTAATATCACGATGTGTGTAACGAGGTGTGGTTATGACCAGAGCATGGAAGTTCACAACCCTCACTAGAGGGCACACGTGCACATCACATGACTGTACAGAGCTAGCAGCAGCATGCATCAATCATCCAAATGCTGCCAGTTGCATTGCAAACAGTGACATGGATGTGTCAAAAGAAGAGCACAGAGGTGTTGTGGAAGGAGTAGGAGGAATGGACATTCACCGTTGAATGTCGCAAGTGCACGGCAAACACTGCATGTCCCTTGCAAGAGTCAAGGCATGGCACAAGCGCTTCAGGGAAGGATGAGTATCATTAACCGATGATGCACGGTCTGGAGCACACCAATGACATTGTCCAGCTGGTGAATGTCCTCATTACTCAGGACCACCGTGTGACAGTGAAAGCCAATGCCGCTGTAGATGGATTGAGCGTTGGAAGTGTTCACACCATCATGAAGGAATGACTGCACATGTGCAAAGTGAGTGCGCAAATGGGTGCCCCACAGTCTTCAACCACACCAGAATGCATGTCAAATGGCCCACTGTCTTGCTCATCTGCAGTGTTATGCTCGGGAAGGCATGAGTGTGGCTGGAGATGAGTCATGGTGCCATCACTTCCAACCAGAATCAAAATGACAAAGTCTCCAGTGGAAGCATCCAGGGGCACAACCACCAAAATAAGCCAAGGCCATCCACACAAGTGCAGGAAGGGTTATGCTGATGTTCTTCTTTGACCAAGATGACCCCTTTCTGATTCACTTCCTGCTGTACGGCACAACAATGAATGCCCACCATTGCTCGCAAACTTTAACCACCCTTCAGCAACCAATCAAATCAAAACGATCAGGCTATCTCACTTGTGGGGTCATTCCACTCCCCAACAATGCAAATCCTCTTACAGCCAAGATAGTCGCAGTACTCCTGCTGAAATTCAAATGAAAGGTTCTCGGCCACCCTCCATACAGTCTGGACCTCTCTTCCTGTGATTACGCCATTTTTGGTCTCCTTAAAAAGGCTCTGAGGGGCAAACAATTCACCTCAGATGACAATGTCCAGCTGTACGTGCGGAACTGGTTAAGATCACAGCCCCAGGAATTTTATGAGACAGCCACTCACTGCCTTGTGTCACAGTGGGACAAGTGTCTCAAGACCCAGCATTAATACTTCTAACATACAGGTACTGGTTTCTGTAATTATACCTCCGGCTCGTTCCTTTTTGAACGCCCCTTATACTATCTACACTGTTCATTTCACCTGTTGGCCAGAAGCTATATCAGTTGACAACATTAATTTAAAATTGAGTTTCTCACATCATTTGTCTGCTGCACATTACTATGGGCTGTGGGAGAGAGTCTAAGTCAGAGCTGAGTTACCTAAGGAATACAGCAAATTCTGCGGCACTCTCCATCACCAGACAACCACTTACCACCTGGCGAGCAACGGCATGGTCGAACAATGGCACAATTCTTTAAAGACTGCATTAATGTGTCATGCCATCAGCTGGACAATTGCATTACTTAGTCTCATTTGTCCTTTGCACTATTTAAAAAACAGTCTTACAATCCGAGATCACAGCTGCAGGTCCATGACTCTTCACCTCTACAAACTCTGTACACAGGCCCTCATTACATAATCAAAAGAGGAGAATGATCACTGGCTATTGGACTAAGTAATGAAACTACTACTGTCTCAAATTACAGGATAGAATCTGCATATTTATTTCTAGAAGTGTGACCTACACTTGTGCCTCAAAACCATCCTCAGCCGCACACACAGGTACCACTATCCAAAACAGATGCACAATTTTGACCAAAGAATGAACTCTGGATGTTGAGTTCATTGCTTGAAAATGCATTTTGATGATGCTCCACTTCTCCCTAGGGATCTGGTATAGCAAATCAGTCACCTACAAGCCATCATTGAGTTTACAGCCCCGCTGCCAGAGGTACTCTTGTTTAGACATTGGTTCTTGTTTTGTTTTGGTATGCTTCCTCGTTTTCGACAGTGAGAATTTATTCACTCATCTTATGTTAATTTACTGCAATTTATAATGCTCATGGTGTTGATTATAATCAATGTGTCTCTGTTAATAAATTTTTGTCGTTCAGAGTTGTTTGAGTGCCAATAATTTAATGGCTGATGTACCTGAATACAGACATAAGTAGTTCACATGGATAATGCCATAGCTGCTCTGATCCATCATATAAACTTATGTTCTGACTTGTATGAGTTTCCTATTAGCACATCCCTTCCTCCTTTCACTGTATTTACAGGTTCACAATTTCAATATGTTCAAAGAGCACTTTTTTTACAAACATGTTGCAGATATTGTCACAAAATTTAAATTGTTTTTGAAGAAACTGCATAAATCAGCAAATAAAGTGCTTTTCAGAAATGATGTTAGTTCTGTAAAGGTGGCAACATTAAATAGTATTTATCATGCAACAGAAGTGTAAGAAGCACTTAGAATATATGTTTCTCAAATAGAAAGCTTTTACTTACTGTAAACCTGGTACTTGAGCAAGAAACCACTCTTAGAAATGTATGCATCACTCCTGAAAATGATAGACAATCTGTCTCTGGATGTGACAGAAGATGGTGGTTCCTGGCCACAATATGTTCCCAAACTTGTTGGTACATTTTCCCATCTACGCAATGCACCAAATAATGTGACATTGTCAAATGAGCAATCATCACGTCCTGAAAATAGAATAAATAATCAGAAATTACATATGTCAGATGATTTTGTTAAAACTCAATGAATAGCAGTTATTTGCAAGTACATGCATAAATGCCAAATCTTTATCTTCTGTAGGCAACACTGGCATAGTATTCTCTATGCATAGTGTAAATACACTGATAAGCCAAACCACTGGGTGTTTATAAATGAATATCGGGCTTTTAACGCTTTATAATATTTATTACATTAAACTTACAGTTATAAATGATATGTAAAATGAAAGAGCAACTCAAACAGTTGTGTTTGGCACCAGTGCGCATGCGCAGTGTGCAATGTTTCTGCTGCGATCTGCTAGACTTGGTTGAACTTCACTGTCCCCAAGCGCTGGATAGGACACAAGGGCCCCAATGACAGGGCTTGCTTTGCATGGCCTCCACATTCACCTGACATAATACCATGCTATTTTTTCCTTTGGGGCTTCATCAAGAATCGCTTGTATGTGCCTCTGCTACCAGCAGACCTCCCTGAATTAAGAAACCAAACTGAAGCAGCTGTTGCTACAATCACTGAAGACACACTTATCAATGTTTGGGAAGAACTCGGCTATAGACTTGATGAATGCCATGTGACAAATGGTGCTCACATTGAACATTTATAAGGTTCTTGGTAAAACTGATTGAGTTGCTCTTTCACTTGACATATCATTTATAACTGTAAGTTTAATATAATAAATATTATAAAGTGTTAAAACCCCGATATTCATTTATAAACACCCTGTACTATGACCAATGCCCACCGTAACATTGGATGTCACCTGGTGGTGTTGCAGGCAAGTGACCCAGTACCAAAAGCAAAAGTATGTAACTGGAGCAGACACAAAGATACAAGCTGCAAATGGGGAAGTCCATTGAAATAAGCGACTTTGACAAAGCACAGATTATTATTACACAGAGCCTGTGAAAGAGTATCTCAAAAATGGCAAAGCTGATTGAATGTTCACATGCTGCTGTCACGAGCTTCTACGGAAAGGGGTAGAAGGACTGTGAAACTACCACTAGGCGCTAAATGGTAGGACGTCTATGACTCTTCACAGAATGTGGGGTTCAGAGGCTTGTCTTCTCTGTAAAGTAGGATAGATGGATATCTGTGGTATCTCTGCTGAAAGAACACAATGCTGATGCATTTACAATATTTTCAGAGCACACTGTTCATCGTACATTGTTGAACATGGAGCTCTGCAGGAGACCACCCATATGTGTTCGCATGTTGACTCAGTGACAGCATCAGTTATGATTACAGTGGGCACAGGACCATCAGGATACCATCATCAATCAGTAATACATGTTGGCTCTTTGGGATACTAGGGTGATGGTTATCTCCACAAATGCCACCACTGAGGTGAATGGCTCCTCAAAACATCCAGTGTACCTCGGACACAGGGAGGTGGGAGCAGTATTATGCTATAGAAGACATTCTCCTGCATTTGCATGGGACCTGTGGTAACAATTAAAGACATGCTGACAGCTGTCGACCACCTACATTCCTTCATGCTTGATGTGTTTCCCGACAGTGATGTCAGCTTTCAGCAGTATAACTGTTCCTGTCTCAGGAATGCTATAGTGGTTTGAGGAGCATGAGAGTGAACTCATGTTGATGTCTTGGTGACCAAATTCACCCGATATAAATCCTATGGAACCCATCTGGATTGCTATTGGGTGCCATCACCGGCTATGCAAATCAGCAGCCCATTATTTATGTGAATTACATGACATATGCATAGAAATCTAATGTCACATACTTCCACAAACCTACCAATAAGCTGTCTCATCCTTCATACGCAGAATCAGTGATGTATTTCATTCAAAAGACAGACAAACAAGCTATTAACCAGGTGGTCATAATGATTTGGCTCATCAGTGTACAATCCAAATTTATAATTACTGGAGTGACAACATTTACAATTTCTTACATTTAGACAGCATCAAATAATTTCAGAAACTAAAACAATGAAATAATATGCCTGAATGTGAAATTTATATATAACAAGAGATGTGTCCATGTGTAAACAAAACCTCATAAATCATAACTGGAAATAATAAACTGTCGCTGGATGACAAATGGTTCGAAAGCCCACCAAGTGATTTTAAAAATACAATAATAATAATCATGGCATTCATAAAGACTGAATCTGATAAAGCCAGCTTTAAACAATGGAAACTCCACCTTGGAATATCAAAAATTCTAAATATGGTGCTACAGAACAATGCTGAAGATTAGATGGGTAGATCACATAACCAATGCGGAGGTATTCAACAGAATTGGGGAGAAGAGAAATTTGTGGCACAACTTGACTAGAAGAAGGGATCGGTTGGTAGGACATGTTCTGAGACATCGAGGGATCACCAATTTAGTATTGTAGGGCAGCATGGAGGGTAAAAATCGTAGAGGGAGACCAAGAGATGAATACACTAAGCAGATTCAGAAGGATGTAGGCTGCAGTAGGTACTGGGAGATGAAGAAGCTTGCACACAATACAGTAGCATGGAGAGCTGCATCAAACCAGTCTCTGGACCAGAAGAACAACAAGGAAAAGATAGATTGCAACTCACATAAAGATGACATGTTGAGTTGCAGACAAGCAGAATGAAAAGCCAATTACACTTTCAGCTTTCAGCCAAAGCATTCTTCCAAAAGCACACACATTCATCCACAGAAGTAAGCACAGAAGAACACGCCTCAAGCAGCCTAAATCGAAATGCAACTCACAGACAGATTTAAGAAATGTATGAATTCAATCTCTTTTTCATATTTTCCATTCCACGGAGATTTTTATGGCAAATCATAGAACAATGAGAAACATAATCAAATGCATATGCACTGTAATACAGACATACAAAGCTAAAAGTGGTAAAATATTTGGATAAAAAAGGAACTATGATGAGGCTGCCTGTTATTCAGGATTGGAGATTCTAACAGGATCTCCAGTCCCTCCTCAAATCCCTGCATTCGTCACAGAACATCTCTCCTTAGTCTATCTCTTTCTCATCCCCACCACTTGCCACACTGTTTTATACATGCTTCCTAAAGTTTGTAAACCCAGTCACACAGGCTGTACCATTGTGCCTGATTACTGCACCCTCAGAGACAATATCTGACCTTGTGAACCAATACCTCACCCTTTTATTTACAACCTATCCTCCTGTTTATAAGACACCAGCCATTTCATGTACTGACTCTGCAAAGGTTCTAGTCTTTTACCACCCAGCATCCTGCTCATCACTGTTGACACCACCTCCCTCTATGTGAACATCCCCAATGTCCATAGCCTTGGTGCTATTGAACACTAACTTTCCCAAACTCTGACTCTAAATTTTCAATCTCATTCCTGGCAACCGTGAACAACTGTATCTTCACCCACACCACCAAACTGTGACCAAGAGACTGTTGGACCACCCAGATGTCACACATCCTACACAATACATGTGCTTCACTTTAACAACTGCTTCACAGCCAGTACCTCTGGATTTAACAATACCATCTTTTCTGAATTTCATAGTTTGGAATCCTCTCTGCAACTCTCCTCCATTTCTGTAATCCCCTTGGCCTCCACATTCGCTAGCCAGTCTCCTCCTCCTCTCCTCTTGCTTATCCAGCACCCTGCTCTTACTCTAGTGTTACACACACCTCCTAGCCCACCAATGCACCTGCACAGTTCTTTCCCGTTCTCTACTCCCCCCTCCCACCAACCCCTTCCAGGCACAGCCATCCTGAGTTGCACATAAAAGCCCTATAATTTCCCCTTTATGCTCCCAAAGGCATCACTAGGCACCTGACCCAACCCTACTTTGCTATTCCTCCCCCTCCCTGCCCCAAGTGCCTTTTGCACCCACACTACCCATCCCAACAAAGATTTTGCTTCTGTCAGACACAGTCACAGGCAGATCTTAGTGTCCAGAGACCATGTTAGTATGAGTTGTACTCATAGTCTGATAGCTGGATATATGTAACATTCTTCTTCACGGTGCCTGTCTGCAACTCAACACCTCCTGTATGTGGTATGTTGTTATTACATTCTGGATTTTCCAATTTCTGGTTTCAGAATTGTAAAAAACGTGTTCTTCTTAAATTCAAAACAGCTTGCTTTTTTATTCCAATATCAATCCATCCCAACAGCGATTTCAAAAATTAAAAATTAACAAAAGTGGAAATGTGAGAAATAATTATGTTAACAGTCATAAAACAGAAGAAAGAGGATCGTGTGAGAAAAAGAAAGAGATCTCATCAAATATAAAAGTTAACTCAAGGAGTGCTCCAAAGGAGCATGATACAGCATTTATTGTTTACACTATACAAATAAATCTAATTATGTATAACATCAAATCTCTTTCTGCCCATTCAGATGCTGTTTACAGATAATATTGTTGTACATGTGAAGGTCACAGCAGAGATGGAAGTTGCCCCTTTGCATAAATACATGAGATACTTGCTGATAAATAGGCTGAAAGTTCTGTTGTTGTTCAGTTACAATGCAAACAGTAACAAAAATAGCAGGAGCACATGACAGAGGTGACCCAAAGTGGAGTAACCACATAAAATTAGCTATACAAAATGTTGCCAAACTGAGATCCGGTCACAAACATCGCCTATCCCAACAAAGGTAGGGCTAGCTGTGAAACCAGTCACGTGATCTACAAGCTAAGCTGTACATTCTGTGCAGCATTCTATGTGGGTGTGACAACCAACAAGCCGTTTGTTCGTATGAATGGCTGCAGACAAACTGTGGCCATTTTCAATGACTGCTTCACAGCCTGTGTCATATGGAGCCGTCCCACCAACACCCCTTTTATGAAATGCGCAGGTGAAAACTCTCCCTGCAATATATCCTATGTTACCGTAACCCTCCTGGCCTCAATCTTCATTGGTCATTGTCCTCATCCATCTAACCCCTTATCTGTTCCTGTTCTAGCAACACACAGCTCTCTATTCAACCAAGTCTTTTTAATACTCTACTTTTCTGCTACAAACCCCCCCCCCCCCCCCCCCCCACCACCTCTCACCCGCCCTCTGTCTAACTTCTCGACTGAACCTAGCTTCCCTACCCTCCTTGCCGTGCACACCTCCCAGCAGCACATCACCGTCCCCCACCCCTACCCTGGTATCCATCCCCTCCCTGCTCCAGCCTCCTCCTTACCCCCCACCCAGTTGCCTCTCCCATCATGCACTGCTGCTGCTGCTCACAGAGTGTCTTCAGCTGCCGGAGACTGTGGTCGTGTGTATGAGCTGTTTTTTCGTGTGCGTGTGTGTGTGTCAGTTCTCCATTTTTGACAAAGGCCTTGTTGGCTGGAAGCTTATTTTGTGACTGTCTTTTTGTTGTGCCTATCTGCAAGTTAGCATCTCCACTACATGCTGAGTAGCAACTGTCTTTTTCATAATATTGTTACATTCCACCCTCAATTTTCCATTATTTGCCCACATTAATTTATTTTATTGCCTACGGTGTTAACTGCCAGTTAGAAATATTTTATACAATGCTTTGTAAAATTCACTATGGCATTAATGAACTGTCAACAAACAGTACAGCAAAATATTAATTAATACAAAACTTTTGTGACAAAATATGTTACAAATGTAGAGAAAATGCATTAATTTGTGTACAATGTCAAATATTACTGCCATTCTGTTGTCATAAATGTATACCTCTTTCAATATTGAAATCCAAAAAGTGAGCTTCTATAACATGACCTGGTGCAACGATGGTATAATTACAAGTAAGATCTGGAGCATAACCATTTGGGTAACCAGGTGACATAAGAGTTCCCTCAGTTCTGTTTGATATAATTCCTCCACATGCATAATTCCATAAGGCCTGTAAAATTAAATTCCATTCATTCATTTATTATATGAGATATTACAGCTTCTATAATTAATAGATCACAATTCATACACTGTTAGATGTACTGGTATTTAGATTGTAGCCGCATGTAATACAATTGTATGTTCAAGCACATCAGTATAAACTGTTACATCAGTAAAATAATTTTATATGCTGATGTGGTTGATCTCTATTAATATTAGATTTTTCATGTTTCATCTGATAGGTAAGAAACATGTAATGTTCAAAACTATTTCTATATTAGAGGAAAAATTACACATCATGTAAAGATAAGTTTATAAAGCACACTCACATATGCAAGAGAATATGGTGTCAGGTATTATATAATACACCACAGTTTAGGGATAAAAGTGCCCTTTGCACTTAATTAAGAAACAGTAAGCAAGAAAGAACTTATCTAAACCTGTTAAATTTGCTGTATCTGTAAATCTATATTACCAAATGGAATAAAATACAGTGGCAGTAAGATGCAAGTCTCAGTCCTTGTTGCAGGTGCTGGAAGTGTCATACAAAATATGCTGCAACTCTTAAATAATCTATGAATTGCAAGTAGATTGGTTGAGTGTCTCTTTGATGGCTGCCTGCTTGTCTGTACAAATATTTTCTCACAAATTATGAGACACTAGTATTTACTTTCAGGATAACTGTAAGTACTGCTGAAGGCTGCTTGGCTTTGTCTTCTCTTGTCCCCACTACAGGTGGGTCTCTCTCTTCGCAGAGTCTCAGTGATCTGTCCTTCTTTTTAACCTTACCCAATTTATCTCTCTCTTCCCCTCAAGGAAGACCTTACTAATTCTGAAAGCTAATAAATGTATCACTTTCACTTTTATGTTTGTATCAACAGTATTACACATTTTGCCTCCTGAAGGCAGATGCTGCCAGCAATTCTGTCTCATAAATTGTCAATTTTCTCAAATATTCTACCATTCTCACATCATGCTCTTGTATTTTCACAGTAGTGATCATTTCATTTTTTTAATCATTGACAAGTCACTCCATAATAGTAAAATTCCAAAATTTTGCTCCAATTATAAAAATTTTATTTCAGATAAACATAAAAAAAAGCAAATACACAGTGTGCGTGTATGTGTGTGTGTGTGTGTGTGTGTGTGTGTGTGATCTTTCTCAAAGATCTACAGACAAATAGGACAATGGTGATAAAAGATGAGAATTATCTTAGAAGCTTCTCTGTGTGATTCATAATCCCTGGAGGAGCATGAGGTGCACCTAAAATCAAACACAAGTAAACTGACAGTCCAGTATGGTTAAGGATGTGTGGAGAAAGGTTAGCCACAATTAGAAATTAATACAAAAAATGGCATTCCAGCATTTGTTACTAAATGTAGAACAGCTATAAGACTCCAGAATGAGATTTTCACTCTGCAGCGGAGTGTGCGCTGATATGAAACTTCCTGGCAGATTAAAACTGTGTGCCGGACCAAGACTCGAACTCGGGACCTTTGCCTTTCGCAGGCAAGTGCTCTACCAACTGAGCTACCCAAGCACAACTCACGCCCCATCCTCTCAGCTTTACTTCTGCCAGTACCTCATCTCCTACCTTCCAAACTTTACAGAAGCTCTCCTGCGAACCTTGCAGAACTAGCACTCCTGAAAGAAAGGATATTGCGGAGACATGGCTTAGCCACAGCCTGGGGGATGTTTCCAGAATGAGATTTTCACTCTACAGCGGAGTGTGAGCTGATATGAAACTTCCTGGCAGATTAAAACTGTGTGCTGGACCGAGACTCGAACTCGGGACCTTTGCCTTTCGTGGGCAAGTGCTCTACCAGCTGAGCTACCCAAGCACGACTCACACCCCGTCCTCGCAGCTTTACTTCTGCCAGTACCTCGTCTACTACCTTCCAAACTTTACAGAAGCTCTCCTGCGAACCTTGTAGAACTAGCACTCCTGAAAGAAAGGATATTGTGGAGACATGGCTTGGCCACAGCCTGGGGGATGTTTTCAGAATGAGATTTTCACTCTGCAGCGGAGTATGCGCTGATATGAAACTCCCTGGCATATTGAAACTGTGTGCCGGACCGAGACTCAAACTCGGGACCTTTGCCTTTCGCGGGCACACAGTTTTAATCTGTGATTTCAAATGTACAGCTGATCAATTTGTTGCTAATGATTTCCCACTAATTTTAATATTCACCACAAATTTACCGTCAAATGAATTTTCTGTTGCTCCTTCTTGAACAACATCAATTGTTTCTGGAAATTTAATAGGAGATACATCTTAATGCAAAATGCATTAAAGAAATAGACATTTCAGCTTCTTGCTACCATTTTTAAAGTTCCATTATGTTTGGTCACCTACATCTGCATCAACACAGATACTTTGTGAATCACACTTAAGTGCCTGTCTTTACAATATTCCTCTATTATTCCACTCTTGGACAGCTCGCATGGAGAAAATGAACACCTATAATTTTCCATGCGAGCTCTGATTTCGCTTATTTTATTATGATGATCATTTCTTCCTATGTAGGTTGTCATCAACAAAATATTTTCACAGTTGTAGGAGAAAGTTGGTGATTGAAATTTTGTGAGAAGATTACCACCACAACGAGAAACACCTTTGTTTTAATGATGTCCATCCAAACTCCTGTATCATGTCCATGACCATCTCTCCTGTATTTCTCAATAATACAAAACATGCTGCCCTTCTTTCAACTTTCTTGATGTACTCATATTTGTATGAGAATTTTACAGACAAGTCATCACTTCACCAGAAATCCTACAGCTATTAAAGCATTGAACACAGTGGACATGGGATGTCTAGCTTCTACGGCATTTGGGAAGAAAAGAGGTTTATGACCCGAATAATGAAGAAGAGTTTGATCATGGAACTTTCTAGCTATGTGACATTTCTAATTGTGAATCAGCTGAAAAGAATGAGAATCATCATGCCACTGAATTCGCCAGGAGAGCACTGACTACATGTCAAACGAACTGTTTTGTCATGGTAAAGGGGAAACTGACAGTTGTGTCAGCATTCTAAAAATTTCAAAACCTTTTTGCAGGGCACTGAATAGTAATTCACACTGATGACCAAGCCTTAACTTTTTTAATGACAATCAAGTTTCTCCATAGCACCTTACATGACGGATGTTGCCTTTACAAGAACTTAATTTCTGATTCAGTACATGAGCATGATATCTTCTCACCTTTGGAGGTGACAATCATGGAGCCATAATGACAAAGACATCAAGTTCCAGGGACATTTTTCAAAGAAGGAGACCTCATCCATAATATGAGAAGCTTAATGAATGGCATCATGAATAAGGAGTAATAAATTCATCTCTTCCTACCTCTTACTGAACTGTTGAAGAATGGGCAACAATAAAAGGATAAAGAGAATATCTACTTGTCATTATTTATTTATTTATTTATTCTTCACAGACAAATACAGTGGACTTTGGACATATTTTACTCTTTGTGTCACAACTTTGTGGGAACAATTATAAACAATGAAGATAAAAAATTATATAGCTTGATTACTTGTATGTGTAAATACTATTTGCACAAATAAAAATGTTCTACCACTTTGAATCAAATAGGGGTAACGCAGGAGTAGGTTTAATAATGAATAGGAAAATAGGAATGCAGGTAAGCTACTACAAACAGCATAGTGAACACATTATTGTGGCCAAGATAGATACGAAGCCCACACCTACTACAGTAGTACAAGTTTATATGCCAACTGGCTCTGCAGATGATGAAGAAATTGAAGAAATGTATGATGAAATAAAAGAAATTATTCCGATTGTGAAGGGAGATGAAAATTTAATAGTCATGGGTGACTGGAATTCGAGTGTAGGAAAAAGGAGAGAAGGAAACATAGTAGGTGAATATGGATTGGGGCTAAGAAATGAAAGAGGAAGCCGCCTGGTAGAATTTTGCACAGAGCACAACATAATCATAACTAACACTTGGTTTAAGAATCACGAAAGAAGGTTGTATACATGGAAGAACCCTGGAGACACTAAAAGGTATCAGATAGATTATATAATGGTAAGACAGAGATTTAGGAACCAGGTTTTAAATTGTAAGACATTTCCAGGGGCAGATGTGGACTCTGACCACAATCTATTGGTTATGACCTGTAGATTAAAACTGAAGAAACTGCAAAAAGGTGGGAATTTAAGGAGATGGGACCTGGATAAACTGAAAGAACCAGAGGTTGTACAGAGTTTCAGGGAGAGCATAAGGGAACAATTGACAGGAATGGGGGAAAGAAATACAGTAGAAGAAGAATCGGTAGCTTTGAGGGATGAAGTAGTGAAGGCAGCAGAGGATCAAGTAGGTAAAAAGACGAGGGCTAATAGAAATCCTTGGGTAACAGAAGAAATATTGAATTTAATTGATGAAAGGAGAAAATATAAAAATGCAGTAAATGAAGCAGGCAAAAAGGAATACAAACGCCTCAAAAATGAGATCGACAGGAAGTGCAAAATGGCTAAGCAGGGATGGCTAGAGGACAAATGTAATGATGTAGAGGCCTGACTCACTAGGGGTAAGATAGATACTGCCTACAGGAAAATTAAAGAGACCTTTGGAGATAAGAGAACGACTTGTATGAATATCAAGAGCTCAGATGGAAACCCAGTTCCAAGCAAAGAAGGGAAAGCAGAAAGGTGGAAGGAGTATATAGAGGGTCTATACAAGGGTGATGTACTTGAGGACAATATTATGGAAATGGAAGAGGATGTAGATGAAGATGAAATGGGAGATATGATACTGCGTGAAGAGTTTGACAGAGCACTGAAAGACCTGAGTCGAAACAAGGCCCCCGGAGTAGACAACATTCCATTGGAACTACTGACGGCCTTGGGAGAGCCAGTCCTGACAAAACTCTACCATCTGGTGAGCAAGATGTATGAAACAGGCGAAATACCCTCAGACTTCAAGAAGAATATAATAATTCCAATTCCAAAGAAAGCAGGTGTTGACAGATGTGAGAATTACCGAACAATCAGTTTAATAAGCCACAGCTGCAAAATACTAACACGAATTCTTTACAGACGAATGGAAAAACTAGTAGAAGCCAACCTCGGGGAAGATCAGTTTGGATTCCGTAGAAACACTGGAACACGTGAGGCAATACTGACCTTACGACTTATCTTAGAAGAAAGATTAAGGAAAGGCAAACCTACGTTTCTAGCATTTGTAGACGTAGAGAAAGCTTTTGACAATGTTGACTGGCATACTCTCTTTCAAATTCTAAAGGTGGCAGGGGTAAAATACAGGGAGCAAAAGGCTATTTACAATTTGTACAGAAACCAGATGGCAGTTATAAGAGTCGAGGGTCATGAAAGGGAAGCAGTGGTTGGGAAGGGAGTAAGACAGGGTTGTAGCCTCTCCCCGATGTTGTTCAATCTGTATATTGAGCAAGCAGTAAAGGAAACAAAAGAAAAATTCAGAGTAGGTATTAAAATTCATGGAGAAGAAATAAAAACTTTGAGGTTCGCCGATGACATTGTAATTCTGTCAGAGACAGCAAAGGACTTGGAAGAGCAGTTGAATGGAATGGACAGTGTCTTGAAAGGAGGATATAAGATGAACATCAACAAAAGCAAAACAAGGATAATGGAATGTAGTCAAATTAAGTCGGGTGATGCTGAGGGAATTAGATTAGGAAATGAGGCACTTAAAGTAGTAAAGGAGTTTTGCTATTTGGGGAGCAAAATAACTGATGATGGTCGAAGTAGAGAGGATATAAAATGTAGGCTTGCAATGGCAAGGAAAGCGTTTCTGAAGGAGAGAAATTTGTTAACATCCAGTATTGATTTAAGTGTCAGGAAGTCATTTCTGAAAGTATTCGTATGGAGTGTAGCCATGTATGGAAGTGAAACATGGACGATAAATAGTTTGGGCAAGAAGAGAATAGAAGCTTTCGAAATGTGGTGCTACAGAAGAATGCTGAAGATTAGATGGGTAGATCATATAACTAATGAGGAAGTATTGAATAGGATTGGGGAGAAGAGAAGTTTGTGGCACAACTTGACCAGAAGAAGGGATCGGTTGGTAGGACATGTTCTGAGGCATCAAGGGATCACCAATTTAGTATTGGAGGGCAGCGTGGAGGGTAAAAATCGTAGAGGGAGACCAAGAGATGAATACACTAAGCAGATTCAGAAGGTTGTAGGTTGCAATAGGTACTGGGAGATGAAAAAGCTTGCACAGGATAGAGTAGCATGGAGAGCTGCATCAAACCAGTCTCAGGACTGAAGACCACAACAACAACAACCACTTTGAAAATTCCTTAATAATATAAAAACATTAATTGTCAAGAAACTCCTTCAAGGCCACATGAAAACAGCTTCCACTTGAGCTTTTATAATTTTTTGTAAATTTATTACAAAATTTGATCACCGTGTAATAGGGACTGTTGCCCGCATTTTGAAAGTGTACTGCACCTGTAAATTAAGTGATAGCAAACGTGATCCATGGAGTATGAACACAGTTAACTAGCTTTTCCATCCACAAAAGTATGAAAATTACTTTGCTTCATTTACAAGGGCCTTGGACATGATGGATCGGAGAAGTGCATTCAGCACAGTAATTTATTATTTATTTATTTAGGATATTTATTAATCTACTAATCTGAATAGACAAATTAATGCTGTGCTAGAAGCCTGCAGAAAATGTAAGAGACTGAAAATAGAAAACTGAATGCATAGGCACAGACTGTACCACACGCCCTCATCCCCTTCTGGGACCTCAGGGTATACATATACAGAGGAACTTCGATTTTACAATCATCAATTTTATGTTTTTTTGCGATTCTACACCATATATTCGTAGCCCCTGTGAAAACCCATAAAACCAATGGTATAAATTCCTTGATTTTACATTTCTTCCTAGTAAGGTTTACCTCAATTCTAAGTTCTTACTTGGCACCTTGATTGACTTTATCCCATTTGTTCCTATTTACATATGATGTGACTGAACGAGTTATAAGTGGCACAAAAGACAGATGGTTCACATCACGGGTGTTGGCAAAGTTAAGGGAATATTTTAGACCGTTGTGGAGAGGGGAGATGTAAGAGAGGAAATGTTGGCATAATCCACCATCGGTGTTGCCAACACAACTTGCAACATCTATCTTCAAGGTACAGTTATGCTACAACTATTGCTAGTTGCAGCAGTAATGAAAAAGCAAGACAGCTGATGCAAAGTGTTCTGGACTGAGTCGATTTGCATGTATTTCTGATGTACTGTATTAAACAACAATATCAATCATCAACCTTTTAAATTCAAACACTGAGTTTCAAAGAATATGCTCAGTCATAATCGAGAAAATGTCACCTGTTTCTGGCTAGTGAACTTTTACTGGCTGGTGACTTGTTAATACACCCAACTGCCAGTGCAGCCACCACACAACATTAACATGCATAAAATGAGCTTGCCTACTGGATGTGTGGAGAGAAGGAGTGGCTCTTCAGTTATGGGAGTGCTGGTAGGTGTGAAGACATTTTGTGAAGTGCTGAAAATATACTTTTCATGCAGATCATGAGCTAAGACAGATTTCAGATGGAAATAGAACAAAGGTTTTGCAATAGCACATTTTAAAGACTTTCGTGTTCAAATCTGACATGATAAAACTGCAACAGCTACATTCACTACTCATATATGTACTTTGTGCTACACACATAACACTCTGTAGATCATAAAGATTGGCAGCAGTGACAGAGGTCATGAAGCAAAAGTATAGCATCCAAGCTTTCTTTCAAATTTACATTTTACACAGTGTAAATGAGCTTGTAACATCAATTGGGGAAGTAAACCCATTTTTTTTGCATTTCTGTTTCTTTCATCAAGCCTAAAATAACACTTTAATGGTGATGAGCACATGAAGTGCAGCTCATAATAAAAGCATTAAATAATAACAGCAATGTTGACAAAATATGTCATTAAGCATATGTCTGCATTTATGCTTATGGTTTAATCTCTTAGCTGCTGTGATGTTTTTGGTTTAATTCAACATGTTCATCAATTTTTCTTTTTCTGGGTGAGCACAAAGGGTGATCGCTCAAAAGTGCATGTTTCAAACGTACAATTTACGGTCATAACACGTCAGAAAACAGCTCAATTACCTAGTACCCAGATATCAATTTCAATTTTATTACGAATTTTTACTTGCTGTTACACATCTGTAATCTTTTAAGAACTGAAGAAATTCATTACCAAAAATGATTGTATAAACATGTTATAGTACTTCAATATCCTTCACTTAGACAGATTTTATACAAAGTATCGAAAAGGATTCCAATTGTTAATCATATATGCCAATTTCATGTGTTTTTGTTTACATTTTGGATTGTTTAACATTTTCCTCAATTCTGCATTTTCCTCAATTTTACGTTTTTAAGTCTGGACCATATGAGAACATAAAATATGGGTTTCACTGTATTATATTTTTTATAAAAGAAGTCTTGCCTATTTCTAGCAATGAATGTCAGTGACCCCATTAAATTGCAAATTTAGCATTGATAAATGAGAGATTTTTTAAATTTCTGGTGACTACCTAACATTATCAATACATAAAATTCTATTTCTTGTCATAATTCATTGAATGTCCTGAAGTTAACTGTAAGTAGGGTGCACATTAAGATAATTGAATCAAAATGGTGACATTCATTTTCATACTAATATAATAGGACTAGTTACTTAGCTTATACTAATGAAATATTATTACCATTTTGATATCAAAATTATCTACCTAAAAAGGAATCTTTGAATAATTTCTACAGATACCTTACAGTTGTATCTAAAGGGTTGTGGAAGTTGGAAGCAGCTGATCTATATGGGCCACTGCCTGAAGGTGAGGTAGCACACACAGTAACAGTTACAGAATGATTGTTCATGAGTGAGCAGTTATACTCACTGAAAGCTATTATTGCTTTAAGTATAGGCAAGTGTCTGGGCAATTATTTTCAAAATCTTCAAAGATCACAACAGTTTAGACGTGCAACAGATCACAGTACAAGAGGATTAAAGGACTAAAGGAAAATAATAAGCTTACTCTATTTTGAAGAACCATGCCAGATTAAATTTGACTGAAGGAATCAGTGCCTTGCAAACTCCTCTTTCTGACATATACAACTGATTTACTTGTTTCACATACACAACTGGAGGGCTCTTCAAAAATTATGATTTTGCTGATGAGATGCAGGCAGCAAAACAGTGAAACAGACTTAAAATTTATTTACAGCAAACAGCTAAATTCTTAAAGTTACAAAAACTCATATTATGCAATTATAAACAAATAAAAATGATTTATAGCTTTCTGAATTAGTATCAGAAACTGAGAATTCATACATATAGCTGCACAATTAGCAACATACTCATGTTGTATTAGAATTGTTACACACATGTATGTAATACCTTAAAGCCATCACCGTTTGTAGCATCATCCGATCTGAAAAGGATCCTCATTCGATTTCCTGTTGAATTGAACTGCTGAAGACCTGCTCTTCCACATATACGTCCAAGGGATAGCCACTGCAATGCAACATAGTCAAAAACCTGGAAGATAAGCAGAATCAGGTTAATTTTAAATAACATAATAATCAAAAAGAGTGCAAAAATGAATTTGTGTGAGTCGCCTGCAGAAATCTATAGATTCATGATAGATAAGATACAAGTTTTCCTGATATGAACAATTATGGTGTTGACTTTTATAGACAGTACAAGAAATATTTCAAATTGCATCCGAAAGTGATGGCATTTTCTTTAAAAATTAGAATGTCTGTTGATTACTTATTTCATTGCTGAAACTTAAAAGAAATGTGGAAAGAAGGAAATTATGTGGTGAATTGAAACAAAGGAAAATCCAGGATGGAATAACAGTATGAATCAAGCAAATATTACAATTCACCATTTTAAAGATAGTGTTGAGCAGCTGTTGGGCACATTTGAAAGCAGACTGTTGGGTAAGCTATCAGACAACTTGGATACTTAAAAAATCTACTCATCAAGGGGCAGCAGAAGAAAACATATATAAAAGTACTGAGATTTGCAAGCTTTAAGAACCACTGGTTCCTTCTTCTAGCCAAAGACTTGAAGGACAGGGAAGAGGGGTGAAGGAAAAGGACTACTGAGGTTTAGGAAATGGGGAAAGTTTGGAAAAGACACAGAACTCAGGATCAGGGGAGGCTTACTGGATAGGATGAGAAAGAAAGACTGATTGTTAGGGACTGCACCAGGCAGGATTTGAAAACCTGAACTCTTAATGACAAAACATCATACAAGGGATAATTAGAATGGAAAGTTAAGTGTACTGTATGTAGTATGGGTGGCGGTGACAAAAAATAAACAGGTCAGAAAATGAAAAGGTGTAGAAAACTTAAAGGGAGTGAACGAAGGAACAGTTGCTTAGAAGCAATGCTGAGGCTGATGAAAGTAACGTAAATTAATGCCAGGTGGTGGCAAGAACCAAGGGCATATTAAAACACCAGTTCCCACCTGCTGAGTCTTGAGAAACTGGTGTCTGGGCAAAGAATCCACATAGCATGTGTGGGAAAACAGGTTCTGAGATCACAACTGTCTTCTTTCCTTCTCATCCTGTCTGGTAAAGCTTCCTGACCTGGTGTTTTGGGC
This sequence comes from Schistocerca americana, assembly GCF_021461395.2. NCBI lineage: Eukaryota > Metazoa > Arthropoda > Insecta > Orthoptera > Acrididae > Schistocerca > Schistocerca americana. The sequence goes on along the minus strand of NC_060126.1, from coordinate 250,220,336 downwards.
AACTCTTCTGAACTCTCCTCATTTCCTAAACCTCACTAGTGCTCATGCCTCTTCTTACCCCTTCAACCCTTCTGCCAGAAGCTCTAAAAGCTAACAAATTTATATACTTTTGAAAGTGTTTTCTCATGCCACTGATTGGTGAGTAGGTTTTTTATCTATACAATTATACAATATTTCCCAAAATTGTTTACTTTTGTGCAGGAACAGGGTAGTGGGCTGCTAGATGCTGTGTCAGAAGGCTGTGCTAGGGACTAAGGAAAGGAAGAGGACAGAAGCGGACAAGTGGAAAGGGCTATGCAGGTGTCTTGTGGGTGGGGTGAGGGGGGTGGGGGGAGAGTGGGGGGGGGGTGAGTATGAGGGCTGAGGGGAGGGGGAGTGGGGGGGGGGGGGTTGACTCTGAAGGCATGTGTGAAGCTGGAATGAGAGCAGGGATGGAGACAGAGTCAGTTGGAGAACACCAGCTAGTGAAGGTTGAGGCTGAAAATGCACCTGGCCTCAACTTTCACCGGTCTTGTCCACCACAAGATTCTATACCCTACCCTGATCCTACCTCAATCTCACATACACCTTATACTGACCTCCCCACACATGACCACAGTATCTGGCTGCTGACACCAAACTACCCACAGCCTTTGCAGCCAGAGACATAATGTGTGTGTAAGTTGTGTATATATATATATATATGATGTGACTTACCGAACGAAAGTGCTGGCAGGTCGATAGACACACAAACGAACACAAACATACACACAAAATTCAAGCTTTCGCAACAAACTGTTGCCTCATCAGGAAAGAAGAGGGAAGGAGAGGGAAAGACGAAAGGATGTGGGTTTTAAGGGAGAGGGTAAGGAGTCATTCCAATCCCGGGAGCGGAAAGACTTACCTTGTGTCTGTGTATGTGCGGATGGATATGTGTGTGTGTGTGTGTGTGTGTGCGAGTGTATACCTGTCCCTTTTTTCCCCCCTAAGGTAAGTCTTTCCGCTCCTGGGATTGGAATGACTCCTTACCCTCTCCCTTAAAACCCACATCCTTTCGTCTTTCCCTCTCCTTCCCTCTTTTCTGATGAAGCAACCATGGGTTGCGAAAGCTTAAGATTTGTGTGTGTGTTTTTTATTGTGTCTATCTACCAGCGCTTTCTCACTTGGTATATATGTGTGTGTGTTGTCTTATTCTGATGAAGGCCTTTTTGGCCAAGAGCATGCTTGATTGAGTCTTTTTGTTGTGCCTTTCTGCAACTCAGCACTCTGCTATATCATAAGTAGCAACATATTCTTTTCATAATACTGTCATTATTCCAACCTGGATATTCCATTGTTTGATTCTATCAACACCTGAATAGCCCTTTCTTTCACCTTCTCTGTTTTTGTCCTCTCGCATCCCTGCTTCTTCTCCCCAGTAGCACAGCCTCCTGAAATTGCACTTAATAGTCCACCATCCTGTACCAGCAACAACTTGGCACAGCACTGCTGCATCTTCCCCCACCCCTACATCACTATACCTCCCCCTTCCAAACTCCATCTCACTCCTCTTCTGAACTTCAGTATCCACCACAGGTGATACTGCTCACGTCTGTTGGGTTTCAGTCCCTGAAGACAGTGGTTATGTGTGTGTGTGTGTACATCTAACAAAGGCCACTGCTTAACAACTCCTTTATTATCTCAATTTGTTAAACAATGTGATGAATGATAGAAAAGGAAAAAAAATCTTTGACTAGTTGCAGAAATAAAAATTTCAGATGATCTGCTATCTTTTGTTTGAAAATCTTTAATAGTTCATTGTGTGAGCAAAGAACTGTTGCTTGATATAACTGAGAAAAAGGAAAATCATATAATTGGGTGGATAAACAGTCTGCTCACCAAATGGTGACAGGAGGAAACACATATGAAAGTTAAGGAAATATGCAAGCTTTCAGAGCCCGTGGCTCCTTCTTTTGTTAGAAGTGTTGAAGGGAAAAGAAGACGGATGAAGGAAAATGACTGATGAGGTTTGGGAAATGAGGAAAGTTAGGAAAATTTGCCTCAGATCAGCAGAGACATGCTGGATGGGGTGAGAAGGAAAGGAAAGGAAGGAAAGTTAGAGAGTAACATCCTGTTAACAGAACAGTCATTTAAGATGTAGACCATGCTAGTATTACAAAAGGGTGGGAAAGGTAATTGGTGTTCTGACTAAGAACACATGGATACACAAGCCCTAAAAGAGGTACAAATCATTGGATCACAGAGTGACATCAACAAAAATACAATGAAAGTAATTTAATTGTCCCCAACATGAGGACCCAGAGGTCCATGCACGTGCTCATAAAAACACTGTTGTTGATGATGTAGTGCTGTACATGCACGATGGACCTGGTGACAGTGTCCAGTGACTGAGCTGTCCCTGACAGCCACCTCAGGTACTTGTAGGCATGCTGTTTGAATATGCTTGCCATAGTGGCCTGACTCATGGCCAATGTGGGCTGTAGGTGTAGTAACTGCTCGGTCGGTTACTACACCCCTTTTTCTGTGAGTGGGAGGGCAGCAAGGGGGGGGGGGGGGGGAGACCAGGTGTCTCCATATATGATGTTGTGACAGAAAATATGTGCATGGCTGTTGTGGCAATTCTGGGGAGGCACTCAAAGGTCCCAGAAGTTACCAATCTGCCTGTACTGGCATGTACAGATGAAACTGAGTGGGACAAGTGCACCCCCACTGCCCACCGACCCCAGGATGACCACTGGACAGGACCAGTGACAGGAGGGCAGGAGCCCTCTGGTTGTCGGAGTACACAATGAGCTGCAGCTGCACAGAAAGCAACAATGGTGGACTGTGTAACTGGACGCCCTCTGCCAACATTACCCTTTTTTATATAGAAATAGCCAATGCCAAAAAATACTTTCAAATCTCGAATAGGTTAAAATTATCTCAGCTGTTTCACTAAAAGAATTTCATATGATTTTGTATACAATGTATCATATTTCAGGCTAAAATGTATACAAAGAAATTAAATTGTTACAATCGATACAGCTAAAATTCTTCTTCTTTTAGATATATTTGAAATTACAAAATATCTGGCATATTTAAAATTCATATTATTAATTGTACAATCTAATGCTAATTATTAAATTTATTTCTGGATTCATTTATAAAATAATGATATAGCTTGGTGAAGAGTCTTCTATTGTCAAGAAAGTTTTTAAACCTTTTTGTTTGGTTAACTCTTTGGAATATTGTTAGTACCGCGAAACAGATGTGTTTTTATATCTGCCAATAACAATGTAATTTGTGGTGTTACAGAAGTGGAAACTGTAAAGATGGTGTAATATTGAAAGAACATGACAAAAAGTAAAATTCATCAGTAAGACAGGCAAATCTTCAAACATTATTATGTCAACTGGAACCATAAAGTTAAAGAAATTTTAGCTTCAAGAATCTACCCCTAAACGTGACTGCAGGCAACAATGAGAAAATGAAGATAAGTAAAAAAGTTTTTTTGTGTATCTTACACCTCTCAAAGCTTTTGAAACTAATGAAGAGACAAAAATTTAATGTTGATCTGTGCGAGAGTAAGATTACAACTGGAGAGGTGAGGCAATGGAGACCTGGCTTCTGGTCCCATTGACAGCAGCACAAGTTTAGTGCAGTGGGAGGTGGTGGCACCAGCTGCAGAAAAGAAACCCCGCTGTCGGTGCTGTCTGAGAGAGAGAAGGAGGTGGGGAAGGAGGAGGCACAGAAAGACCTTTCTCCACCTGAGAATAATGTTGCTGGGCAAAAATGAGTGTTTTCAATTCTGAACGGCGATGGGGCAGGACTGCCCCCCACCTCATACTGCAACACAATGGTAACCAGGACCAGATGTTTGCTGGGTTGAAATGTTGCAAGAGATTACAGAGTGAATACTATCCTTAAGCTCCAGAAAAGCATGCTCACAGGTTGCAGACAACTGTACAAAGAAACAGTTGCAAGAGTTGGGCAATAGAAGCTGCTCTGGGGATACATTTGTCATAGTATGCCACACTGTTGAGGAAAGCCTTAAGTTCTCATAGATTAAATAGACGGTACTAAGCCCTAATGATGGTGACATGTTACATGCAGCACATGCCCTGCAAGGAAATTTCATGACCCAAATAAACACTGGAAGGCTGGATAAAGTGAGACTTCGTGAGATTACATTTGACAATAGTAAATAAATAATGTAAGTCAGGTAGGTGATACCTCTTTGTGGCACCTGTCATGACAATATCATCATGATCATTAATGCAATGAGGAACTATCATCGTAACTTGTTCTAAAAACAGTTGAAAGATGGCAGGGTCACTAACGATGCCAAACATTAGCTGTTGATACTGACAGAACCCAAAAGGTGTATTAGCCACAAGAAACTCTCTGATGCCTCTTCCAATGGAATCATGAAGGTAGCCTTTGGCCAAGATAATTTTCAAAAAGAATTGACATCAGCCAAGTTTGAGAGAAACTCTCTGGGTGGGACAGGGGTGAGTGTCTATGTGCAGTAACAGTGACCCTGAAGTTACCATAGAACCAAAGCTGACTGGGTGCCTTCTCTACAATCATTAAGGTCATAGCCCACTCACTTGAAGAAATCAGTTTAATCATTCCCAATGATGTTAAGCAATCCAGCTTTGTCTTAACCTGGTCACATAAAGCCAGTACCAGTGGCTGCCCCCAAAATAAGTGAGGCCTGATGGAGGGTTTGAGGGCAATGTGTGCTGCGAAATTGTTTGCACAATCTAACGCTGGGGCAGATATATCCAAAACCACAGGGCAATTGGAATCCAGTTCATGGCAAGGCACTTAGTTTGACATGAGATGCACAACATCCGCAACAGAAAAACATAAAGTGGCAAAGACATCTAACCTAAACCCATTTGCAGTACTCCTTTTGCTAACCACCAAGTATTGTAAGTCACGTCGGCTGCAAATTAGCCAAGAGCAGGAGTTTGCCGTTTATTATAAAGGCCTTACCAACCAACGCTTGATGTATGTCGTTCATGCTGTATGAAACAAGAGGGGCACACAGGAAGTGACATTCACTGTTCCTGCTACCGGTAATAAGTTTGTCCCTGTTGGCCCAGTTGACTTGTTTGTACTGCAGCTACTTCCTCTTCCCACAGTGGGTTAGGCTCTATGTCCCAGGGCTGGATGCTATTAACAGTGTAACACCACTCAATGTCTCTCATAGGTGGCCCGCAGCATGGAATACTTCAAATGACTGTGTAATATTCAAAACCTCTTCTAAGATAAGGACCTCAAATTGTAGGGAAAGCTGACACACCTCCTTATATGGGGTCAGATGAATGACTGTGTCTCTGACCACCATGCCTGCAAAAGGCTCCTGAAACTTATTTTTGAAAAACCAACACTTATGATGAGAATGTGGAGATCAGCTGAGCAAGCTCAATAGGTTTTCTGCAGCTGTTTGCAGACAGCTGGTAGAAATCAACACACAAAGCGATCACATATGTACACTTTTGGTAATAAGAGGACAGCAAATTACACATTTCATCAAAAGAAAGCAACACTGGTTCTTGCAATGGAGCTAACTGTCAGAGTACATGATACATATGAGAGGGTAAAATAAGAAAAGAGCATAACAAGTCTCAATCTCAACCACCTGGAATATCACGAAATGTTGGCAAAGCTGCTTCTCGTAAGCACCTCAGTTTTTCATGGATTTCTGCAAGGGAGGAATAGTGGCAGGTGAACAACTGGCAACTGAACCTGGGTCAACATAGGCAACAACTTTCCAACACAACTGTATGTGCCTGCTGTTGTTGCACTGCAGAAGAGACTAGAATAAAGCCTGCATGAAAGAGGCAAATGGCAGAAAAACCACAGAGTCCAAAACACATGAAAATTCAACCCTCAAAGCTGACACTTGTGTTCTAATTAGGAACACAAGAAAATACATGGCTGTAAGAGAGACACAATTTATTGGGCCACAGTGCCAATGAAAATACAATATATCCCCGCTTTTATGTTCCCGCAATTAACGTTTTTGCACTGTTTATATTTTTTATTGGTCCCATCAAATTTCGTATGCCCACAATGTTAATTTGCACCTGACTTCGTGTCAACATATTCATAATTTTTCCGCAATTTACGCATTATGAAAAACTGTTTGTGGAGGAAAAATGTCACTAGCATGATGTTGGCCATCCAGTAGTGTTTACAAATATTATGTCGTTAAGTTTCTTGACACCAGAGCACTCTGCTCAGCGAATCTGAACCGGTAAATGGAACAAATCGTGCTGTATCTCCTGCTGCTGCCAAGCTCTACTTGGCATGGTCGCTGATGGGAGTAAATATGTTCGTTCCGATGAAGACCATCACAACCATTACCAAACTGTCTCTACTGCGCAAAAAGCAGTTTCATGATTGTTGATGATTATTGTGATCATCGTGACACCTTTGTCAAACCATATTTAGTGTGTTTCAGCGTCTGGCCTCTTGGAGCGCTAGTTGACACCGTCATTCACTTTGCATAGCTCAAATGTTTTTAGTTTAAAAATAGCGCTGGTTACATATTTTATTCATGCTGAGCAAAACCTGTTTCGAGAATAGAGATGGGCAAAGTCATTCATCCTTGGGAACTAGTTCACTGGTGATCACTGTTTTTTGGGAACCATTCATTTTTACTAGTTGACCATTCATTGTGCTTGGTATACGGTTCTTATGAAAAACTGAAAATTAGTAGCATAGCTGAATGAAGATGGAAGGCACCAAGAGGGGGCATTTGCCTCCCCCATGGAGTACAGAGTTTTTATTCATAACAGAATTCTCACACACTCATAATTTTCGTAATTCTGCAAAACATCTCGTTTAGCAAACTGTAGTGTTATGTGGCTGATTGCAGGGAAATAATATAAGGTTGCACACGAAAAACAACCCCCGAGTACAGACTACTCACCAATTTTGCATGAGTTGTTGACAGCTACAAGCAGAACAGATGAACATGTAATAATTAGACAATGAAGAAATAAAAAATAAGCTAATGCAAACAACTTCGAAATAATAGATGATGATTGGTAATCAACAATGAGCAGTCTAATACTCAGAGCCGATTTTTTGTGCACCACCCTGTACCACTGAAATAATACTGTCACATAGAAGAAGGTGTAATTAGATGAATGATAAACACTAACATCACTTAATGAATCTTTATTCAGTATTCAGCACTTGCACGTACAAGAGTGCAGGGTGAACTGCCTATGGCCAGAACACATACAGTATATATACAGCTACAGAATATTCCAGTACAATGATTCTTGACATTTGTGGATACTTCTAGAATGTACTCGAACTGAATATAGAAATAAAAATTGTACAGTCCAGCTGAGCTTCGAACTCACACTCTCCATTCAACAGTTTAGTATCACAACCACTACACCACAGTGCTACTCAGCTTCTACTATGACATTGCTCCCTCCTTAAGAAAACAGTGTCTCAATGTTACGTCCTCCTAGTCTGGAAACGAGTCATCAGTCCTGCGTACTTCGATGCCCAATGGCTGATGCTCACCCTGGTGGTGATCTTCTTAGAACTTCTTTTGCCACTTAACTCTTTGTCACTTTCCCTCTTGTTGCCTGTCGCTGGAGCTTCGAATTTGCCCTGGATGGCAGGATCCTTGTAGGGCCTCATTCGAAGGATGTGGGCCGTATCTCTGATCTTTCGTAGTCTTTTGTCGAGGTCGAAATCTTCAACTTCATAAGTAACATCAGACAACTGTCTTACAACCTTATAAGGTCCAAAGTAGCGCCTGAGGAGCTTCTCACAGAGACCAACCTTCCAAACAGGAGTGAAGATCCAGACGAGGTCACCAGGCTGGTAGACAACAGGGCAGTGCATCGCATCATACCTTCGGCGATCGTTTTCTTCAGCCTGCAGCGTACGGAGTCGAGCTAACTGCCGAGCTTCCTCAGCTCTGGTTAACACCTGGTCGATGTAGTTGTTGTTCACGTCATCAGGATGTAACGAAAACATTGTATCCATCATTGTAGTCGCCTCATGCCCATGCACCAGGAAAAATGGCGTAAATCCTGTGGTGTCTTGTTTGGCAGTGTTGTAGGCAAACAACACGAAGGGTAGCATCTCATCTCAGTTGCTCTGCTCAGCATTGACGAACACTGATACCGTGTCGGCCAAGGTCTTATTAAGGCGTTCAGTAGTTTGCGGATGGTAGGCAGTCACCATGTGATGAGTAATGTTGCACTGATGGCTTATGTCTGTCACAAGATTCGATTGAAAAACTTTCCCTCAATCCGTAATTAATGACCTTGGGGCACAGGTGTTTTAATACAATGTTTTACATGATGAATTTCGCTACCTTGGATGCTTTGGGTGTTTTCAAGGCTTTTGTAATGGCATAGCATGTCAGATAAACAGTGCAAACATTAATCCATTTATTGCCACTAGCAGACACTGGAAATCATCAGAGGTCAATCCCAACACACTAGAAAGCTGTTTCCGCTGGTGGAATTGGTATGAGTCAGGCAGGTGGTTTCTGAGGAACTGCCTTTCACCTCTGGCACTCTCTACAGTGCGACACATAGTGATGGACACTCCTAAATAAACCTGACCAGAAAAATCTCTTGCACATTCTATCGTAGGTCTTAATAAATCCTAAATGTCTGACCTCTGGTGTGTCATGGAATTTCTGTAGAACATCTAAGCACATGTGTTTAGGAATCACTGGTAGCCACCTCTTTCCAAACGGACCAAAGTTTTTCTTGTAAAGTAAACCATTAACTACCTTAAATTGTCCTTTCACATACTCTGACCAATTTAAGGCAAGCATAATTTGGGATATCTTGGCATCCTTCTTCTGCTCAGCAGAGAGATCCTAGAGTGCAGCAAGGGAGTCACTATCTTCATCAAAGTCACGATGGCCTTGCACAGGGTTTCTTGAGAGACAGCCAGCATCTCGGCATTTTCTTCCACTTTTGTGCACTATGGTAGTGTCATATTCTTGAACATGTAGTGCCCACCTGGCGAGTCATTGTGTTGGACCCTTAAGACCTGTCAGCCAACAAAATGAATGACGGTTTGTAACAACTGTGAATGGCCTTCCACAGAGATACTGTTGAAATCTGCACATGGGCCAGATCAAAGCAAGACATTCTCTTTCTGTAGTTGAGTAGTTTCTCTTGGTTTTTGTGAGTGTTCTAGAAGCATAGGCTATAACCTTCTTTTTTTCCATCCAAAATTTCCACCACAACAGCACCGATCCCATACCCACAGGGATCTGTAGGTGCTCTCTCATCATACAGACCAAGCACAGGGTCAATCGTCGGAGCTTTTCACAGCACATCGAAAGAATCTTGTTGAGCACCACCCCCGATAAATTTAGCATCAGCTTTTAACAACTCTTGGAGTCGCATGGCGTTCATACGAAAGTCTTTGATAAAACGATGGTAATAAGAACACTATAGGAGGAAGCTTCTCACATTTCTAATACTTTTAGGAATAGGAAATTCTGTTATAGATCTCACCTTTTCTGGGTCTGGCCACACATCTTCATTTGACAGAAAGATTTCTTTTGCTCCCAAGAATCTCTTTCTTGGATTAAGTTTCAGTCCACCTTGTTGGAGACTCTTAAGAACAGCCCTCAGTCTTTTTATATGTTCATCAAATGTCTCTGAGAACACTATAATGTCATCTAAATAACAAAGACACACCGTCCACTTCAGGTGACGTAGAAGATTATCCATCATCTGCTCAAAAGTTGCTGGTGCATTACACAAACCAAACAGCATTACCTTAAACTCACACAGGCCCTCAGGGGTGATGAATGCAGTTTTATCACGATCAGCCTTATCTACTTCGGTCTGCCAGTATCCTGAGTACACGTTCATGGTTGAGAAAAACTTAGCCCCCTTCTGACAATCTAGTGTATCGTCAATTTGTGGAAGAGGGTTGACGTCCTTTTCAGATATCTTATTAAGTTTCCTGTAATCAACACAAAAGCGCCAACTGCCATTCTTCTTTCTGACAAGGAACACTGGTGATGACCATGGGCTCTGCAAAGGCTGAATGATGTCATTCTTCATCATTTTCTCTACCTCGTTGCAAATTATTCGACATTCCATTGCTGACATATGGTATGCTCTCTGGCTTATTGGTTGATGGTCTCCAGTGCTAATTCGGTGCTTCACCATTGATATGTCTAATTCAGAGAACTCTTGAAGAATGGCAAATAGCTTCTTCTGTTGTTTCTTAGTGACATCTGGTGATAGTCAATCTAGAAGATCTTGTCTCGTAGTTGTAGTGCTAATTTTGCCCACAGACTCGACATAGGAGGTTTCTATGACGCTCAGTTGTTCTTCAATTAACGGCTCAGCGTTTGCTATGCACATGCATCTTGTAAGGATCTGCGGTTTTTGGCAACAGTTAACTATCCACAATTCACCGAATCTGTTCTTAAATGAAACAACAGAGGCTGGGATGACCAAGTTATTCTTCAGTGGTATGCTTCTCTTACATTCCACTGCAAGATCCATGGGTTGATGCTTGCATGACACGTGACAGTTAACTTTCTAGCGCTGACTGCAGGAATGATCACTTTATCCAGCACAGATAGTCATCACACACTTGAATGTGCATCTTCCTGCCCGGAGTATCTCATCTCGTCTAGCATAATATTCGAGCAACCACAATCTATAATTGCCAGAGAAGCTTCCAAAAAGTCCCATCTGAAAATGACATTATGACTACACTCTTGTAAGACAATGAATTCTAAGGGCTGTGTAAGGCCACTTATACCCACACGAATGGTACATCTTCCTGTACATTTTATGTATTTCCCATTAGCCACTTTCAGCAGAGATGTTTCGTTGTCAATGAATACTGTTTTCTGCAACTGGCGACGGTACTTTTCTGAAAAGAACTGAATATGATGCTCCAGAGTCCACAAGAGCTTGGGCTGATAGGCCATCCATGAGGATATCAACGTAGTTTCCTATCAATTGTAGTGATCAATAGCAGAGGATTTCTCTTCGGTGGCCTCACTTCCCAGGAAGGTTGTACCCTATAGTTTTCCAAGTTGCGGCGGCTAGGTGATCGGGTGTAGCTTCTAAATGGTGATGGAGACCTTGATCAGTGTGTTGGGGAGTGTCCTCTCCAGTGGCTAGCTTGCAGCGATGGTGACCTACGTCGTCCTGGACCTGCATCTTCTCGTTCATCTTCGTTGTCCTGGAGTTGGCGTAGGCTAAGATCGGTCTGCTGTCTTCTGGCGCGGGTGTCACCAAATATCCGTCGCTTTTCTCGACAATAGTGCACCACATGTCCCGGTTGTCCACAGTGGAAACATACTACTTGGTTATCCTCGGTCCTTCAGGTGTCAGTCTTCCTTGGTGCCAAAACAGGTTCCTCATGCGGCATTGCACGGATGTAACTCTGCCTGGTTCTCGACTTTTTCACCATTTTAAAGGGAAATGAAGGCCGAGAGATTGGGTTCAATGTCTCTTCCACTTCCTCCCTTATGACATCTTGAAGCGTCTCAGTCTTTTGCTCGCTGTGCAATCCAAGTGCATCCAAGTGCCTTCTGAACTTCCTCTCTCACTGTCTGACGAAGAACACTTGTGAAATCAGTTGCTTCCTTCATCACAGACGTAGATATGATACTTGGAAGCCATTCAAACTTTTTGTGGGTAATTCTTTTTTTTATGCATTGTCTCGATAACTGGCACCATTTTATCAAGTCATCTGCTGTTGAAACCTCCGTCAGGAGTAGGGCTTGATACATGTACTCAGCAACACCCTTCATGAGATGTGCAACCTTATCTTCCTCCTTCATTCTAGGATCCACTATTTTACACAGCTCCAAGATGTCTTGAATGTAGGATGCTGTAGTTTCTCCTGGACGCTGTGCCCTGCACTTTAATTTATCTTCAGCCTTGCACTTCTGTCATCGTGTGTCACTGATATACTTGCTCAGTTCCGCCTGGAATACTTCCCAGCTTGTGAACTTCTCTTCGTTGTTCTCATAATATTGCTTGGCAGTGCCCTCCAAGTAGAAAAATTCGTTAGCCAAACACACGGTGTCATCCCATTTGTTAAATTTGGCTATACATTCATATACCTTCAGCCACTTGTTTGGATCTTGGCCATCGTCACCAGAGAACCCAGAAGGATGTCTCATGTGGTGGCACACAGTTGCTGTCATCGTAATGTCCTCTTCTTCTTCTTCTGTCTCTGATAGATTGCAATCAGTTGAATATGGCTCGAACTCGGGTTTCTCGCCATGTAAATGGTGGCTCTGTTGTGGCCTGATGGAAGCCAATATGTTGTTGATAATGTGCGCTATCATAAGTTCCAATACCCAGCATCTCCACCAGAATAATGTCACGTAGGAGAAGGTGTAATTAGATGAATAACGAACACTAACTTCACTTAACGAAGGTTCATTCAGCACTTGCACATACAAGAGCGCAGAGTGAACTGCCTCCGTCCAGAACACATACAGTATATATACAGCTACAGAATATTCCAGGACAATGATTATTGACATTTCTGGATACTTCTAGAATTTACTTGAACTGAATATAGTAATTAAAATTGTACAGTTCAGCTGAGTTTTGAACTCACGACCCTTCATGCAACAGTTAAGTATCGTAACCACTACACGACAGTGCAGTCAGCTCCTGATGTGACATTATTGTAGAAGTTATCATATTGTCTTTACAAAATGTGACACCATACACTTGATTACGAAGTGCGGGCTTCATTCAGTTGTAAGTTGATCTGCCTTCCATAACAATAAACATACTATTTTACCTTGGATAAAAAAAAAGACGGAAAATGGCCACTTGTGTGTGCCGTGCCGACGTCCTTTGCATGTGTAGTAACAAAAAAAATCTTGCCTTTTTACAAGTATTTCTTCTGCTGTTTATCGAAATGTTGAAGTAAGCTGATAGGTCATTTTGTTACGTGAAAAGATGTATGTATTACATGCCACATAATTTTTAAGTGATTTACATAATTATAAAATACATTTTAATTACCGGTCGTAGACGCTGAATAGAATATGAAAAGAACCAGAAGTTCATAGTTCAAAAAAGGTTTGAAACAGATCTAGAATGGACATGCGAAGTGAATGAAACAAACAAGAACTCGAGATGGAACTGCGACCTGTGGCCATGCAAAGAAGGACAAGTCCGGCTGAGCAAGACTGAGACTGAGACCAAGGCAGACGGGAAAGGGACTGAGGCTGGAACGAGACTGGACAACGTGCTGTTCAGGAACGAGACCAACCGTTTCCTGTTCCCAGGAACTATACGTAGAAAGCCGCGACCGAAGTGAACTATGAAAGACAATCAAGGCTGGAACAAGACCAGCCGACTCTGGTTACGAGACCGGTCATTTCCCGTTCCCGGGAACTATAAGTAGAAAGCCGTGACTGAAGTGAACTGTGAAAGACAGCTCCTTAGAATTCATTCCTCGCTCGTTCCATTCATTTTGGTGAACTGTTCCTTTGGACCCATTAGTTCACGAATTTATTCTCGTTGTCAAGTGCATTATTTACATATGTATTTTTTGTGATGTTACACAAACAAACAATGTGAGTGATAGTGTGTGTGTGTGTGTGTGTGTGTGTGTGTGTGTGTGTGTGTGTGTGTGTGTGTGTGTGTGTTTGGTTTTCTACATAAATGATAATGAACAGTACCTAATAACCTCAAAAAGACGACTGCAGTGCAAGAGATGCAGAATAACACACATTCCAACACCACACAAAATATATATTTGCACTTGACAAAGAGGAAAAATTCTGAAAACATGTCATGCTAAGCATGAAAGAATAAGTAACTAGTGCAGTATTGCATTATTTAAATGATGAATGACAGATGCAGGCTTTCAAAAACATCAATTATGACATATGGCATTGAGTCAAATGTTCCTACTTCCCAGACAGTTGTCAGTTCCAGTTATATCAGTGGTTTTTATTAGATAATAAACCTTCATTAGATAATAAACAAGTCTCTGTCAAGTTGTTTGATGCCTGTTATGTACATATATCACATATAAAGTGCAAGGGGGTTTCCTACTATGTTACTTTTACAGATTGAAATGGTATTTCCCACATTTTACATTTTAGTGTATTTAACACCATTTTTTGAAGTCCCTTGAAAAGTATAAAAGCAGGGTTTCACTGTAGCTTACACATCTCGAACATTTTTACCAACACAGGACCTGGAGACCCGTGCATGCCCTTATAAAAAGTCTCTCTATGTCAGGTGTCACTGGTATAATGCTGCGCTCACACAGCAGAGCCGGTGAGGGAGGCCGATGACCAGGCTGCCCCTATTGGCAGCCGCCTCGAGTAGCTGCGGGCATGCTGTTTGAATGTTGGTGTGCACTACACTTGTTGTAGCGGCCCAACTTGCATCAGTTGTGAGCAGGTGGTGTAGTATCCAGTGAGTTACTACAATTGGCTGTGCCCTTTTTAAAAGAACTATCCTGGCATTTACCTACAGCAGTTTAGGAAAATCATGGAAAACCTACATCTGGATGGCCAGACAGGAATTTGAACCATTGTCCAAAATAACTCTAGAGTCTCTCAATTGCTACTCTAGAATAAAAAGTACATTTTGCAAAGCTGGAAGTGTAAATCCTGTGATAACTTCATCTAAATATGAAGAAAATTTGACTAAAACCTTTAAAACACGTGACAGGTACATGCAGACACAATTAAACGTTTAATGTTGACTAATACAAACAAAACGTCACAAAAGTATTTTTACTAAAAGCAAGTATAGCTAAAATAAAATGAAGTTCAAAAATTATATAGGAAAAATAACTGTCTACAGTATCATATAAACTGCAGATATAACAAAAATAAATTTTCTAAACTACAAGACACAAAAATGTGACAAACAAATTGCACTTTCAGAGTAGCTTTTGTTGTAATACACATTAAAATATTTCAATAGGCCCTGAATTTTTTTGTCTTGGTACAGAAACCTAGATCTTATTTTTTAAAAAAGGTACAAGAGAAAGTTGTGAGACAAAGAATTGGTCATGTTTACTAACCTCAACGTAATCCTTCTGGCAATTGGTGCTGTTTTCCAGTTGAAAGCGCTCAATAAAAGTAAGATTAACATGATAGCCATCAGGAATACGAATATCCCAATCACATTCACTGTTAATTGGGTACTGTTTTGGATAGTTGGGAGACACAAGTTCTCGGTTGTTATCATGTAGGATTCCACCACAGCCTGAAATTTACAGAGTAGTATTTTACTAAAAGAGCTACCATACAGTCAAATACTAATAATGGATATCTAACCAATATATATAAACTAACAAAGGGGGATGATTGACTACATTACACTAGTTAACAAAATACTATAGTTACCAAAATAATTATGAATTAAAATAATTATGAAATTGGCCTAGTGCACTACCTTGTACGCCATTGTTGGCATAGCTGAGCATACGTAATGTATCAGCATCATTTTTTTCTCTTCATACATCATATCCACAGAAGTAATTACAAAATAACTTTTTTTTTTCTAATTTTCTCATAACGATTGACAGTCAAGATGTATGTGAAAAGATTTAATATGTTGAAATTTTGGCATTTAAATGGTGTACATAACCTTCCTATAATGTCTTCCACAGGAGATTGTTAAAGGTGTTGCACTCACAGTTCAAAAGAAAACATGGAAATGACAACAGGCTAAAGTTAGTAGAAATTCGTAAATCTGTACTGGATTGATATACGAAGCATACAACTGTCATACCTCAACAAAAGATTCTGCCAAGAAACCGAGAAAATTCTTGGCCTACATAAAATCACTAAGCAGGTCTAGGGCTTTTAGCCCATCACTCTTTGACCAGTCTGCTATGACAGTAGAATATAATCATTCATGCAGGAGAATCATACAAACATGTCATCATTTTGCAATTGCGGAGACTCCTTTATGGAGGACATACTAATAGGCATCCCTGGCACAGAGAAACAACTGAAAAAGTTAAAAGCAAATACATTCCCGGGTCTGGATGGCACTCCCAGTTCTGTTTCACAAAGAGTACTCTGCAACACTGGCCTCTTACTTAACTTCCATTTTTCATGAATCTCTTTTCCAGCACAAAGCTCCAAGCAACTGGGAGAAAGTGAAGGTTAGTAAAAGATCAGACATTCGCAATTACAGATCAATATCCTTAACTTCAGTTTGCTGCTGGATTCTTGAGCATATTCTCAGTTCGAATTTTATAAATTTTCTTGAGATTGAAAAGCCCCTGTCCACAAATCAGCATGCTTCTAAAAAGCATCACTAGTTCGAAATTCAGCTTTTCCTTTCCGTGCACGATATCTCGCAAACTATGGATGAGGGCAATAGGCAGATTCCATATTCCTATATTTATGAAAAAAATTTACCACTGTGTCCCACAGCTGAATGTTAACAAGGGTATGAACATATGGATATATTCCCAGATATGTGTGTGACTCGAAGACTTCTTAAGTAACAGAACCCAGTATGTTGTCCTCAACGGTGAGTGTTCATCAAAGACAAGAGTCCCCCAGGGAAGTGGGATAGGACCACTGTAATTTTGTATATATAATTTCTCATATACACGAAAGATCTGACAGGCAAGGCGAGCAACAATGTGTGGCTGTCTGCTGATGATGATGTGGTATATGGGAAGGTACGTCACTGACTGACTGAGAGGATACAAGATGACATAGACAAAATTTCTAGTTGGTGTGATGAATAGCAACTAACTGTAAATGTAGAAAAATGTAAGTTAACGCAAATTACCAGGAAAAGCAAACCTGCAATGTTTCAATACAGCATTAGTAGTGTGCTGCTTGACAGAGTAATGTTGATGAAACACTGCAAAGTTATTTGAAATGGAATTAATATGTAGGGAAGGCGAATGGTCACCTCTAGTTTATAGGGACAATTTTAGACAAGTGTTGTTCATCTGTAAAGGAGACAGCATATAGGACACTAGTATGATCCATTATTGAGTGCTGCTTAAGTGTTCTGGATCTGCCTGAGAGTGGATTAAAGGAAGACATCAATGCAATTCAGAGGCAGGCTGCTAGGTATGTTACCAGTAGTTCCGAACAACACATAAGTATTGTGGATATGCTTTGGGAAGTCAAATGGGAATTGCTGGATGATAGGTGATGTTCTTTTTGAGAAACACAATTGAGAGAATTTAGAGAACTGAAATCTGAAGCTGACTGCAGAATGATTCTACAGCTGCCAACATATATTTTGCATAAGGACCACAGAGGTAAGATCAGAGAAATTAGGGCTTTTGTGGAGGCTTGCAGACAGTTGTCTTACCCAAGCTCTACTTGTGAATGGAATAGGAAAGAAAATGACTAGTAGTGGTACAGGGCACCCTTCACCAGGTATCATACGGCAGCTTGCTGAGTATGTATCTAGATACAGAAACATTTCTGTGATACATGAGATGTGACTAAACATACTGTAATGATGCGGCTGCTGTATAAACCATTTTTATCACTTCTGCTGGGTTTAACAGATGAAATAGTGAAGGCAGCTGACAACTAAAGA
Source organism: Schistocerca americana (assembly GCF_021461395.2). Taxonomy (NCBI): domain Eukaryota; kingdom Metazoa; phylum Arthropoda; class Insecta; order Orthoptera; family Acrididae; genus Schistocerca; species Schistocerca americana. The sequence continues at coordinate 250,202,811 of NC_060126.1, read as the reverse complement.
GGTAAAAAGAAAGTCAAGGAGAGATCCTTTTCTAAACAAAGGATATTAAATTTAATTGACAAAACAAAACAAAAAATGTAAAAAAATCTGCAAACAAAGCTGGCAAAAGGGAACACAGATGTACAGAAATTGAGAATGACAGGAATTTCGAGATGGCAAGGCAGGAATGGCTTGAGTGGAACTGAAAACCTATTGAAGCATGCATTACAATGGGAAAAATGGGTGCTTCCTACAGGAAAATTAGAGAAACTTTCAAAGAAGAGAGAATCAGATGTCTTGCTATCAACGGCACCAGACTGCAGAAAAAGCAAGACAGATTAGTGAAAGGAAGATATGGAAGAGCTATGCAAAGGAAGTCAACTTGTAGACAACCTTATGGAAATGGATGAGGAAGTAGATGAAGATATGAGAGTTATGAAATTGTGAGAAGAATTTGACAAAGTGCTGAGGCACATGCTGAAACAAGGTGCCTGAAATAGAAAACATTCACTTCAGATTATTAAAATCCTTGGGAGAATCAATCATGACACAAGTATTCCACCCAGTATATGAGACACGTGAACTTCCCTCAAACTTCATAAAGAATGCAATAACACCAATTACAAAGAAGAATAGTATTGACAGTTGTGAATATCACAGAATCATTAGTTTGTAAATACTGATACAAATTGTTCACAAAAGACTGGAATACATGTCAGAAAGTTACCTCACATATCAGTTTTGGTTCAGGAGAAATTTGGGAACATGTAAGGCAGCATGACACTGTGACTTATCTTAGAATAGTGACTAAACAGAGGCAAACTTTTGTTTGGTGTATTTGTATATTTAGAGAGAGTTTTTGCCAAAGCTGGCTGGAATACATTCCTTGAAATTCTGATGGCAGCAAGGATAAAATCAGGGAGTGAAGGGTTTTCCACAACTTGTACTACCAGACGACAAATATAAGAGTCAAAAGACACTGAAAGAGAGCAGTAGTTCAGATGGGTAAGAAAGGGTTATAGCCTATCTCCATGTTATTGAATCTGTACCTTGAGCGAGCAATAATGGAAAAAATGAGGACAAATTTGGAAAAGGAATTAACGATGAAGCAGAAGAAATCAAAACTTTGAAGTTTACTGATAACATTGTAATTTTGTGAGAGATGAAAAAGGACTTGGAAAATCAGTTGAAAAGAAAACGCAAGTGTCTTGAGAAGAGATGAGAAGGCATATTTCAACAAAAGTCAACCAAGAGTAATGGAAGATACTCAAGTTAAATCAGGCAATGCTGAGGGAATTACATTACAAAATGAGACATTAAAAGTAGTACATCAGTTTACTATTTAGGGAGCAAAACGACTGAAAATGGATGCAGTAGAGAGGATACAAAATGCAGACTCACGAAGTCATGAAAAGGATTTGTGAAAAAAGAGATTTATTAATAATGAATATAAATTAAGCTTTAGGAAATCTTTACTGAAAGTATTCATCTGGAATATAACCTTGTACGAAAATGAACTGCAAAGCACACCATTGTGTAGATGCAGATTTGGTTTTTCAGAGATTTCAGTAGATCAAAATTAAAGAGAATGAAGAAAAAGAGAAACTGAGATACAAATATATTAAGGATAGAGCCCAATTGGAAATTAATAATGCTTACTATGTGGAGAATGGCTAGGAGCACCTTGCCAAAAACTGAACACTGTATGTATCAGCAACAAAGTCTTCTTTCTTCTATTTCTCTGCATTTATCCTGGAACTTCATGGGTTCAGCATGGTACCCAATTGCCCTTCCACTTGCCACATTCATGAAATAAAAGTTGTGGAGGGTCTTTCTAAATATTTTATACTGTCATCTTTTCTGATATTACAATCCACTTCTACTGTCTACTCTGGAATATTATTAGTAACAACACTAACTTGAGCATTGGAATAAATGGTACTCTCTACAGTAAACCTGCCACTCAAATTTTTATTTACTAAGATTGTAAATTGCCTGTAAACTTCAATATACTGTACCAATGAGATCTTCCATAATAATGTGAGCAATCACATTACCAAGAAAATATGGAAACTAATGCATCAGGTACACTGCGGAAATTGCTGTCACCACCATACAGTCTGGAACAGGATCTTGACTATCACATCTCTATAACTGTCAGAGATAGTCTACAAGAAAACCAACTGCACAGTCAGGAAGTCATGAACATGATTACTGTCCTTTTCCACAATGTGGTGTCATAGGAATATGAAGCAGGGTAATAATAACTCAGTTCCGAATTGTATCAGTTGTTTGGGTTTATATACTTAATATGTACATAGAGAAGATGATGATGAAGAAGAAGAAGAAGAAGAGGGAGAAGAGGAAGAGTCAAATGACACTGGAAAACTCTGAGTGGAACGTAAATATAGGAAGGAGTACAGCTAATCACTCACTGCATAATTGAGGAGTTGATCACTGACAGGTACATAAACAAGACAGAAGGAAATAAAGGTGAATGTAGCACCAATCTAGAGGTCACTGAAGGTGGAGCATGGTATCAGACTGTAGACGGCAATTTACTGTACCATTTCCAATGGAACCATTGCAGTATTTGCTTTAACTGATTTTGGGACAACATGAAAAACGGAGAACTCAGTGGCCAGATGGAGAGTTGAATCAATGTTCTTCCAAACATGGTCTCCTCCTCAGGCAGACAATGTCTGGACTCAAAATTAACTAAAAAAATCGCATTTTTCCAGCTGGATACCTGTTCTAACTATACTGTGGTACCACAAGGACAACATAGCCATGCAAGTTAGCACAAAGAATGACATAATGCAAAAGCTTAGCAATGATTTATAGCTGGTTTATGTGCCGATTAGCTGCTCACTGTTTCCTTTTCTACAGTAATGCAGAGCATGTAATTGTAAAATAAAACTACTACAAGAGTCTTTCTTGGCAATCTTTTAATTGGGCAATGAGTAGCCCCCATACTTCAGATTGTAACTAGACTTTACAGCAGACTTGAATCAAAGAAGTTTATTTTACATTAAACATGTAAAGCAGTTGTAAGCACATATCCTATTCATGTTCATGCAGAGAGAAACTCTAAAAATGAATTTGTAGCAGTCAATGAAGGATTCATCAAATGATTTCATAAATTGGGCATGAAATGGCTAACCTGAAATTACTGGAGATGTGTGTAGACTGAAGCCAGGCCCTGAAGGGTTAGGGCCTGTGTGGTATTCAATCCAGACGTAGTTGGTTTCTGAAATTACATCTGTTGCAGTGATTGTACCTGCTGTTAAATGCACAATCTCTGGGGAATCAATGCTTCCTCCATTATGAATGGCAAAATAATGTTCTTCTCCAGGTCCTCCACGAAAGTTCACTTGGTAGAAATGCACCTGTGCTAACAATTATTTATATGAAACACACATCTGAAAACTGAGGCTACAAATTAAATCAGTAAATAGATAGCTATTTTTACTAATAGAAAAAAAGAACAGTTAATGTAAAACCATCAGAACTTTGAACTCAAAATAATTGCTTTAAATATAACCCAAAAGGGAGAGAGAGATATAGAGACAAAGCAGTGGAAGAAATTGTATTTGGATTAGCAAGTTCAGAAATACCTCCCCCCCCCCCCTCCCCCCCAAAAAATTAAGTACTGTAACCTACATCCCTCTGAGTCTGCTTATGGTACTCATCTCTTGCTCTCCCTCTACAATGTACACTTCCCACACTTCCCTCCAATACTAAATTGGTGATCCTTTGATATCTTAGCATGTGTTGTAGCAACCAATCCCTCCTTTTAATCAAGTTGTGAGACTAGCTTCTTGTCTCCCAATTCTATTCACTACTTCCTTATTAGTTTCGTGATGTACTCATCTAATCTTCAGTATTTTTCTGTCACACCATATTTCAAAGTTTCTATTCTCTTCCTGTTTAAACTTTTTGTCATCCGTGTTTCACTTCCATACATGGCTACATTCCAGACAAATGCCTTCATAAAAGGCTTCCTAACACATAAGTCTATATTTGATGTTAACAAATTTCTCTTCTTCGTAAATTATTTTCTTGCCATTGTCAGTCTACATTTTGGCCATCATCAGTTATTTTACTGCCCAAGTAGTAAAACTCAGCTACTACTTTTACAGGGTGTATACGTGGACGAGAAAAAAAAAAAAGAAAAAAAAATCCCGGATTTCCCGGTTAAAAATAGAATTTCTCCCGGATGAAAACACACTTTTTCTGTGTTAAGTAGCAGTACAATTTTCCTCGGAACAGTGAAACCTATCAATCCTTTCAGTGGGTGTGGTTTTATACATCGGAGTAAAATTTCCAGGCACTTTAGAAAACGAAACTCAGGGGAAAAAATACGTTTTGGAAAGATGTCTGATGTGAAGCAACATGCATACTGCATATTTTCGTATTACGAAAGTATAAATTCCAATTCCACCAAACACCGCACGTTTCTTTCCGAAGGACTGAAATAGAGATTCTGATGTGCTTTTGTAAGCCAGTCGTAGCTCATTACAAACGATCTCGCCGGCCAATGACAGCGGATATTCAGAGCGTAGCCAAAAGCAACATCACTGTTAAGTAGCGCTAACACACAAATAGGAAAAGATAATAGTTTAAATGAATATACATAGTGCTGCTAAAAGAAAAGAAAAGCTTTTATGTATAATATTGGTCTCTAAGATTAATAAGCTGCAAGGGTGTTTTTGGCGCATGTTACACTTTAAGATATATCACACAAAGTGCCTGTAAAATTTCTAACAACGACATAAATGTCTGATCTTCCGCCTCGAAAATATTGTAAATGGTTGTACTTTGAAAGTAATGCTTTTCAAAGAACCATTCTGAATATTTTCCCGCGACCTGTTAGATTCGTTTCAGCAGTTGTCAGACACTGCCAGATAACAGGCGTCGCCGTGCTTGCGCAGCTACAGTGACGCAGGAAGCCCGTTGCTTTCGTACGTGTAAAACATTAAAAGATCTTACATTATGTCATAAAAGAAACAAGACATTAGAGGATACTCCAAGAGCATCGGAATTTCGTGAACCACACTAAAATACATCATTCGGCTTAAAGTGCACATTCGTATGTCCAGATTCAGATGTAAATTTTCTTGGAGTACCAGTACTGAAGACTTGGCCACTGTTTCTATGTTTTGATACAATGTATCGATACGTGGAACTGTTTCAGTGTTTCGGAACGGCTACGGTTCACTGTTTCGAAACAAAGGTGTTTCATTCCACCCCTGTCTCGGATAACTGGGCCACATTCGGTCTCGAGCCAGACACAGAAACTGTATCGTTGTTTCAGAATAAGGCTGTTTCAGTCCACCAGTGCTTGGAACGGACTAATTGTATCGAAACAGTGATGTTTCATTCCCCTCTGTGTCGGACGAGATTCGGGCTCGGCACAGGTACTGAAACACATTTAACATACCACTTCATGAAACACTTTCAAGAGTGTCAAAATCTTTGTGACAAACAATAGCATGAAGCTTAAGATATCCGAAAATAAAGCTTCGTTTCTAGCTGACTGTCATATTCCAAAATGGCGTAATATCTGCTTTATAAACACTAACCAAGCAATAAAACAACGCATACTATTCACATTCAAAATAATAAATATGTGAAAATCATTCAGTTAAATTACACTTTTTGATAACATACGCTTCTCTGTTCATGTACAGTAATCATATTAAGAAACGTAAGTAAGCCTACAACATTTTGAATAAAAAAAGGCGTAGAGTGACAGTTGTTAGACATATACATAAATCTGATGTAGGTATAATTGCAAGCAATCTGTTTGACATATCACTGATAGTGTAATGGTGAACGGGAAGGACTAGGAAGCATGGTGAATTTATAGTAACGGTTCAAAACACCTTGAAAGACAAAATTTTTTTCTGTTATATTTTGTTATTTATTCGAATTATTTGGCGTTATTTGTGAGTCTATAGTCACTGTGCCTATTATCCTCAATGATTCCCTTTGTGTGCATGGCAATTAGCAGGATGGGTATATTACCCATACTAACGGAATGTGGGAATTCCAGTAGCATATCCGTTGTTTCTGCAGTTTGCTCCCACCTCCAGTTCCGTTCGTGGTGGCCTTTCTGTCTTCAGCTATGGCTGTCCTCAGCCAATTGAAAAGTATGAAAGCCACACGACACAAAAGCAGCACATTTTCTGCAGAAATACGAAACTGCCAAGACGCCTAAGTGATAATTTCATACTTTCTGGGATATGATTAGCGCTCTCGCAACTCATTTGTGTTTATGTGGACATACTTATACAGTAGACATTCCAGATGATAAAATGTGTAGGTTTATTAGATTGCAGAACACAAACTGTTTCACTGTTTCGAAACAGCGTATCGAAACATTACATTGTAGTGTTTCATTTGTTTCGAAACAGTTGCGTGTTTCAGTTTGCCAATCTCTACAGTACTGTATTATCTAATGTTTGGTTCCTTATGAAGGCATAATGCCATAAGTGCTAAAAGATGAAAACGTGAACTTTAAATGCAGTTAACAGTTGAAACTAGTCAATAGTGTGGAATTAAACACTTCATTTCAAATAAATTGACTGCCTCAGCAGAAAAGATTAATAAAAGTAAAATTTCTTTGACAAATCGACAAAAATAACTTCATTGTTCTGCAAGACGCTCAACGGTTGACTGTCAAAAAGATAGAAAAAAAATAAAATAAAATCTGAAACTAACAACATATTTTAGCCCTGCGTAATTATGTGAATGTATTTTAATTGACTTGATAGCTCTCGGCCAAGACATCCGTTTTGTTTTCATTTGATGTGAGAGCAATAAACGAAGAGGAAACAGCAAAATCACTGAACGTACACATGGGTCACGTGGAGACTACCACCTCCCCACTACAACTCAGACTGCTCTGTGCATCAGGTCTGGATCGACGATATTTCCAAACTGGGGCAATACTAGATAGTGGCGCTCCCCCTCCCTCGAGCGTTTGAGGCTGAACGCCAAAAATTTAAAAAAAATCAACTTTTATAAAATATCTTAATTTTGTAGCGCACATATTTCTGAAGAGTCTGATACATGAAACATATATGCTCGAGGGAAAGTGAGACATGTTATTTGGTCTTAAGTGTGCCAAAGTGCAGTGCCATGCCTCTTCACACAGCATTCTTCTGTCACACGTCTCTGAATTTCGCTCTGTGGAATTCAAACATATAATATTTTGTAATGGGAGTCATCAAACTATATTCAGGACAGTGGAAATTAAAATGTCCTGTGGTGCCTCTCCTGCTCCAAGTTGGCCGGTTTGACATCCTGCCCCTCTTTACAGCCTATTAACTAATAACTTGCTGTTTTGTGTGACATAAAATTAAATATAGGATACATAAAACGAGTAAAGACAAGTGACAAGCAAGACAGTACACATTGCTTCAGTCCTTAATTTCTCTCTGACCTTGCTGCAGCTTTACATGGTGTCCTTTCCTTTTTGTGAAAGGATCTATTATCTCACCAAACTTCATCAAACGTTTTGCCACTTCAAGAAAAGAAATGATGTTGTCTAATACTAAAAAACCTGTTAATACAAATTGAACCCAAGACCAGACGGAATATAATTCACTAAGTACCATATCACATTCCTATTAGGCCAACTACAAGCAAAACGTTTTATGTTAGGAAACAGTTTCACATTTCATTCATACTCTCTAGCTTCTGAAGCATTAGATCGAAAAGTAATAGTACGAAATTTTTATATAAATTTGGAATCGTCATATTCTTCCGTAATTTGTGTGTCCCCCCGTTTCTTCTCCTTCCTTAATCTAACAAACAATCTTTTCATCACTAATTCTGTAACTATTCCTGCCAGTGTCAAAACTTATTCTCTGGTTAACTTCACTAACCCTGCCACAATCACCAGTTTAGTTAACCAGCATTTATTCTCCGGTTAGGTGTTATTACATGTTCGTACAACGCGTTTTCCACACTACTCCCACAATAGAACTTTGGCGGCTGCTAGCCGGAGACTGTATAACTGGCCCTTAGTAGTGTGGCGGTCTGGCCAAAAATTTTCTGTCAAAATTTCATTTTCTTGGATATACGGAGGAGACAATACGCAATATTTGTTGCCTGTTATTCCTTTTATTCGTTGATTTCCACTCTGGTAGTCTGAATCTATGGAATTCACTAGTAGTTATAACAACGCTGATCATTTGCAAACCCAATGAACCACATAAACGGCGATTGGCATTCACCCGTTCAGCTTTATTCCGCCCAGCTCATATAGACCCGTCCCCTTTGGTCTGCAGGAAAGTTTATTTCTAGATGCGACAAGAATTCCCCTGGCAGAGACATCATGTACACTATGCAAGCATTCAAAAATCAACTTGCGATTATTTCAGAAATCAACTTGGAATTTGTTCAAAAACCAACAGGGATGCGTTCAAAATCATACGAGTAATCGATATACCAACTAGCGCTGGATGCTCGGCGCTTTGTGAAACAAGGTCTATTTCCTCAATAATATGAATTTGGCGCCTCCCTCCCCTTCCCCCACTGAAACTGTCGCCTGGGACAGATACCCCTGTTTGCCCCCGCCCCCTAGTTCCGGGCCTGTTGCGCATACGTGAATCTGGCAGCTTAGGCGCACCAGTAAAATTTTTCCGGATAGCATCTGGCAGCTTGCTGCTATTGCTTATACTGCTAACTGCCACACTTCTGTAGCCAGAAGCGGGAGAGGGTACTACTGAAGTGCGGCTCAAGTGTACACGCGCGTAAGCTCGCTCGCAACCGCTCAAACTAATCTAATGTAAACAATTGTGACGTCACGCTCATCGGAGGCAATTTGTTGTCATGAATAGTCTTCCTAAAGCCTTTGACACGTTTTGCTGTTGGCAAACGCTTGTAAGAGCAATGTGGTTTGTTGTTGTATATGGTGCATTTCCTTTGCAACTTAAGTTTTATTTTCTTTTTTCTTCTCTCGTTCGTTTTTTATTGCTGCAGTAGCGAGATACAGTAATATTCTTTGTTAGAGTATTGGTTCTTACCAGTCAAAGTTACAAAAATTTAACTGAAAAGTAAAACAATGAAAAATTCCCGGAATTCTAAAAAATTCCAGGGTTTTTTACGGTTTTCTCCCGGATGAAAAAATTCCCGGGTTTTTCCTGGATCTCCCGGTTGTCCCGGGTCGTATACACCCTGTTTTGGTGACTTGTTTCCTAATCTAATTCCCCCAGCATAATCTGATTTAATTTGACTACATTCCATTACCCTTGTCTTACTTTTGTTGATGCTCATCTTACATCTTCCTTTCAAGAGACTATCCAATTTATTCAACTGCTCTTCCAGGTCAATTATAGTACCATCGGGGAAACCTCAAGGTTTTTATTTCTCCTCCCTGAACTTTAACTCCTACTCCTAATTCTTCTTTGGTTTCCTTTACTGCTTGCACACTGTACAGATTGAGTAACATCAGAGGTACCCTAAAAGCCCAGCTCATTCCATTCTCAACCATTCCTTCCCTTTCATGGCCCATGGCTCTCATAACTGCCATCTGGTTTGTATATAAGTTGTAAATATCCTTTCACTGCCTGTATTTTACTTTGATACTTTCAGAATATCAAAGAGCGAAAGAGTATTCCAATCAACATTGTTAAAAGCTTTCTCTAAGTCTACAAATGCTATAAACATATGTTTGCCCAAACCATTACAGAGGCTCCACCAGCTTGAACAGTCCCCTACTGACATACAGGGTCCATGGGTTCATGAGGTTGTCACCATACCCGTACATGTCCATCCACTCGTTACAATTTCAAACAAGATTCGTCTGACCGGACAACATGTTTCTACTCATCAACAGTCAAATGTCAGTGTTGATGGGCCCAGGCAAGGTGTAAAGCTTTGTGCCATGCAGTCGTTGAGAGTACACAAGTGGACCTTTGGCTCGGAAAGCCCACATTGATGATGTTTCATTGAACGGTTGCATGCTGACGCTTGTTGATGGCTCATTGAAATCTGCAGCAATTTGCAGAAGGGTTGCACTTCTGTCACGTTGAACGATTCTATTCACTCATTGTTGGCCCTGTTCTTGCAGGATCATTTTCCAGCCACAGCAATATCAGAGATCTGATGTTTTAATGGATTCCTGATATTCTCGGTACCTCATGCAATGGTCATACGGAAAAATCCCCACTTCATCACTACCTTGGAGATGCTGTGTCCCATTGCTTGTGCAGTGACTATAACACCATGTTGAAACTCACTTAAATCTTGATAACCTGCCATTGTAGCAGCTACAACTGATGTAACAACTGTGCCAGACACTTGTTGTCTTATATAGGTGTTGCTGACCGCACTGCCGTATTCTGCCTGTTTACATATCTCTGCATTTGAATATGTATGCCTACAGTAGTTTCTATGGTGCTTTAGTGTATTTTCTTCTTTAATCGATTAATTCAGTTTCTCCTGTGTTATCCAAGGATTTCTACTAGGTGTTGTCTTTCTACCTTTTTGATCTTCTGCTATCTTCATTATTTCATCTCTCAAAGCTATCCCTTCATCTTCAACTGTATTCCTTTCACCTGCTGAAGTCAACCATTGCCTAATGCTCTCCCTGAAACTCTCAACAACATCTGGAGCTTACAATATACTCAGGTCCGATCTCCTCACTTTACTCATTTTTTGCAGTTTCTTCAGTTTTAGTCTATATTTCATAACCAATAAATCATGGTCAAGAGTCCAAGTCTGTCCCGGGAAATCTCTTACAGTTTAAAATCAGGTTCCAAAATCTCTGTGTTACCATAATATAATCAATCTGAAACCTTTTGGTGACTCTAGGTCTCTTACGTATACAGTCTTCTTTTATGTTTCTTAAATCACGTGTTAATGATGATTAAATTATGCTCTCCAAAATTCTACCAGGCAAATTCCTCTTTCATTCTTTTATTCCTTCCCCCCCTAGTCCATATTCACCTACTATTTTTCCTTCTCTTCCTGTTCCTACTACTGAATTCCAGTCACCCATCACAATTTAACTTTCATCTCCCATAACTATCTCAATAATTTCTTTTGTCTCATTATACATTTCTTCAGTCATTTCATCATCTGCAGAGGTAGTTGGCATACAAACCAGTACTGCTGTGATAGGTATGGGATTCGAATCCATCCTAGCTCCTTTAATGCATTCGCTATGCTGTTCATAGTAGTTTACATGCATTTCTATTTTATTCATTATTATATCTACTCCTGCATTACCCCTATATGACTGCATTTATAACTGTGCATTAACCTGACCAAAAGTCCTGTTCTTCCTGCAACTGAACTTCACTAAATCTCACTACATTTAATTTCAACCTTTCCATTTCTCTTTTTAAGTTATCTAACCAATCTGCCTGATTAAGGAAACCAAAATTCCACACTCCGATCTGCAGAATGTCAGTTTTGTTTCTTGTGATTATGACATCCTGATATACATGATTTAAGATATAATAAACAAAGTTTTCATTAGAAAGACACTAATAATGTACTAATGGCAGTGGGTGAATGAGGGTAACTGAAATAAGAGTATGATCAGAAGCTAAGGAATTATGCAAGATACAATGAGTTGATGAAAGGGACAATTGAACAAATCGAATCTGCGGAGGGGGGTGGGGTGGGGTGGAGAGAGAGAGAGAGAGAGAGAGAGAGAGAGAGAGAGAGAGAGAGAGAGAGAGAGAGAGAGAGAGAAAGAGAGGAGAGAGGGGGAGGGAGGGGGAGAGGGAGAAGGAGAGAGGGAGGGAGGGGGAGAGAGAGAGAGAGAGAGAGAGAGAGAGAGAGAGAGAGAGAGAGCAGTGGAATGGTTAGAAAAAATAATATTGCGTGGTAAAGGGAACAAAAGAAAATGAAATAAGGCATAAGAAAGGTAATATGAAGTAGATTAAATAAAGACAATAAGAAGTGGGAGAGTGATATGAAACTGCAGATTAGTTGTTAAGAAACAGAATTTCTGATCAGTACTTGCATTGTGGAGAGATGTCACACTGCCAATAGGCTCATATAAAAGTACACACACTATCCTAACATTTGCAATTAAGGAGAGAAGGATGAATTGGGGAAGATAAAAAAGTAAGGGCAGGTCTCTCAGACCCCAGACATCCTTACAACGGGTGGGCCCATCTTATCCTGGAGTCTGAGTGTTCCCCACTCATTTTTAACTTTCCCCAATCCATTCCTCTTTCCTTCCCCAAGGAAAGAATTATTAATTTCTAAAGCTAGGATAGTGTATATAGTTTTATACAAGTCTGTCAGAAGTATCGACATTTCTCCTGAAAGTAAGTGCGGATCAGCAATACTTTCTCATAATTTGTGATATCCTTGACTGAATTTTCCTTTATTTTTTAATCAGTATTGACAATCAATGTGAGTGTATTGAACAAATTGTATGGTATAGGCACTAGTGCTAAAAAGGTAGTCCGACTGATCTCGTGGTGCATTCACGATCCTGCAAAGTAGATAGGATTTTCAAACCATAAAACCACTCTAAGTGGCTATAATACGATGTTGTTTACAAAACAGCTATAATATGATGTTGTTTACACAATAAGTAGCATTAGAAACCTCATATAGACAAGAAAGCATCCTTCTATTAAGGCATCAGCACCTACATATTTAAACAGAACAGGCATTCAAAAACATTACTACTTTAACATTTCTACATTAACAACTTTCTACACACAGTTTTTCAGCATGAAACTTCAGTATGATAAACAACTCACACAAGCATATAGCCTAATCAGGGTATACTCATGACTGTATGAGGACAGGAGCAAGAACTATTGGTCTACAACAGAGATGGTTTTAGTACAAATGAAATTTTAATGGTGTTCTTCAGCATGCTCTACTTAGTTATTATATCCATTTATGCACAAAATTTCTCAACTATTAAGAAATTAACAATTAAATTCAAATGTGACTATTATTCTCTCAGAGATGATCCACCCGAAGAAGGAACCAAAACTTCAATCACATATGTAAAAATGGAGAAAGTGAAAATATGGAATCAGAGGATCTTCAATTAAGGGGGAATAAAATAGCTGATGGTGTAGGCATAGAGTGTACAATTCATATTACATAATGAATTAAAGATAAGAGAACATAGTGAAAAATGAGTGCTCAATTTGATGAATGCTTAAAAAATATCTCATTTTTATTTTAAAAAAGACCAAATTGATTTTGCACTCTGATCTGATACCTTGAATCAGATATGATTGCACAAATACATTACAAAAATGAAACAGTGACCAAACTAGTTGGAGGAAGCCAGTGATCCTAAAACAAAAGATGGAAAAGTTACAGACAGTTTTATAAGATGCACAAGGAATTCTTCGTTAAGGACTAGTAAGTGCTGCAGAAAGGTTATGGTTCAAGTGAGTGGAAACATACAAGAGAAAAAGCCTAAAGAGAAAGAAAAAGTTATGTATTGGCAGGACATTCCATCTACCACAAATCTGGATGGCCAATCACAAAACTAAGATATCTGAAGTATGAATTATTCGAATATCCACCCTATTCAACACTCTTTGGCATCCAATACTACAATAACAAAAGGAATTTGTGGCTACAAACTACAGCAAATCTCAGAAAGACATTACATCAGCTACATATTGATATTTTGCAGGCCTTTGAGAAATGCACTTCAAAGATGGAATTCATTCACTAGAAAAAAACTGGACAAAGTACAGTGATTTAAAAGGATTCTATCTACACTAATGATTGGCTGCTACAATATTACCACTGACCTATAAATCTGTGACCTACTACCATCACACATAAAGGTATAAAAATATAAACGTGAAGAAACAAAGTTTTATGGGATATTGGGATAAAAACAAACTTTCTATTTGAGAAAAAAAAACGAAATAGTATAAGTCTAGCATACTGATTCCATAAAAATTACTGTTATTTGAAAATTTTCAGCAATCAACAGAAATTTTATTTCCACCCAGTGTATCTATGTCAACGTGAGATGCCCACTGTCCTTATTCCATCAAAATATTTGAGCAGTGAGGAGTAGATTTAATGAACTACTGCTCTGCATTGATAAACTAGAATCACCAAACCTGTCTGACATAATCTGGCTCATTAAACATTATGTGATTACTGGTGTAGATATGTTAGATTTAGGTTAGCGAGTTACTTCTGTGAGAAGAAGTTCCTACATTCATCAGGAATTGCCATAACTCAAATCATTAGGGGGGAAAAACCCACTGGCATTTTCTGTGAACAGGGTTGCCACAAGTTTCCCCCAAGTGAAACTCCCTAATATTTCCCTCATTTCGGACAAATTTTTTAGCATTTTTCCCTGGAGACCTCAACGATGAACGGTAAGTAAAGACATAAGCTGACAAAAAATGTAAGGACTCCTGTATTTCACCCCCGTGTGAGCAAAAATCAACATCAACATCATTTGTAATAAGCTGTTTTTAGATGGAGAAGGCAAGCAAAATGATATATGTGTTTCATTAAGACCACAGCTATTATTTTATTCCATTAAAACGAAACATATTTGGTGACTAAAATACGCGTTTCCTTGGAGTCGCAAGGCAGATTTAAAATACCTTCACTGATTTCAGAAATAACCTCAGAAAAAGGTAAGCCTCTTGAAAGAAGTTTATAAGAAAGGGAAGAGTTGTGTAAACCAACACTATCGGTGACCACTAACAAAATGTTGGTTCTACTATGTTCGTTATTGTCAGTTATTACTCACTGTATGATTTTTCTTTCAAGAAATATATGAGTGCATAACGTACAAATCACCAGCGACTAACACAATTTTCTTCTTCTTATTGCCCATACTTTCCAATATACACATTAGTTTTGAAGTGCCAAAATGTACTAGAATAAAAAAAGTCTATAAAACGCTGCACTGTACAACATACTTAAGGTGAGACAGTCAACATTCCTGAAATCCATTGTCTGTGGCCTCTGGCCTACTGCAGAGCACGCAGTCCTGGGTCCTCGGATAGACAACACACAGACAGACCTGGCCTGCAGGTAGATCAGTAAGACTAGATCAGAAGGGCAGGGCTTGCATATTAGTGGGAAAAATGGGCTTCAGATCAGCAGGCCCGATCCATTAGGGATACCAGCAGAAATGGCCTGCAGTTTTGGCCCATCATGGAAGTCCACTCATGTGGCCAGCTATTCACATGTCACAGATACCATGTTGATGAAATGACACCACATTGATCAATCCATGCAGCAGACAACTTGTGCAAATACTCTGAGAATCAATACTAGTGAGGATAGGTAGCAACTCATAGTAAAGATGATCGGTGAGCTGCAGACAGGCACATAGAAAAGACAATCACACTCTCACAACTAAATTTTCGGCCACAGACTTTGTCAGAAAATGAAAGCAGACACACATTAACACAATCAATTAGACACAACTCATGCACACGTAACAGCCATTTCCAGCCACTGCATCAACAATCTCTTAGAATCAGACCAAAACAAACCACTCCTCATGTCTGCGCTGACCACAAGTTGAGAGGGGGGTGGTAGGAATGGGAGAAGCAATAAGAATGAAGGAGTACAGAAGCAGCACATGTACTTACTCAGCTGCGCCCAGCCAGTGATGATGCATGACATCTCAGTAACTAAACCATTTCATCTACTGAGACAAAAACAACATTTTTCCAGTGTCTTTTTCTTCCCCCCTGATGTTCCTGACATGTTTGAAATTCCCTGATTTCCAGAACTTGTGGCAACCCTGGTGAATTGTCAACGCCATTTGTCTGTGTAAATCACAGTACTCTTTTAACTAAATTAGAATTTATGGTGTAATAGGAACTACCACAAAATGGATTAAATTGTCTCTCTGACAAGGAAAAAAAGAAACAATCATCAAACAACTGGGAACTAATTATCTGTGGTGTCCCATAATGTTTCATTTTAAAGCTCATACTTTTTCTTGCGTTTTCAGCAGGACCATTATGAGGTGCCAATTTTGTTTCATTTGCAGATGTTACAATCAATAGCAAATCAAGTATAGTTTTATAAAGGTCTATTAATGAAATTTTCGTTGATATTAATAAATGCCCATTACTTCTCACAAGACTTTAAAAAGATTTCTCTTCTCTGTATTAGTATGAGATGATTAAATTCAGTAAAAAATAGAGATACACATATTTCATAAAATCTGTATATATTAACTATGTTTTGATTTCAACTTATAACTATGAAATTTTAATATATTGTTGAGACAAGAATGTAAAGTAGTGGTCCAATTTTTGACTACTGCACCTTAAATATCTTGGCCACAACCCACATCTGCATCTGAAAGGATCTCTCAGAGCACACAGAGAAAAGATCCAGATCCACTTTCAGTGTGTGCGTGGATGTGTGTCGGTGTGTCTATTTATATATCAATCATCTACTGAGACGAAAACAAGATTTTTCCAGTTTTTTTTTCCCCCGAAATTTCCCTGATATTTCCCGACAACAAGGGCCAGTTATAATGAACAGAAGGAGTATAGAGCCATTCCAGGTCAGATGGAGGGAGGGAGGGGGCATGACTATTCAGAGCACCATATTCCCTACACTGTCTGAGACTGCACAAAATGTGTCCATGTAGATCACCAAAGAAGTTATATTTGTTAATTGATAAAATCTCCATGTTGCTAAGAGCTCTGCATTAGATGTATAGAACTTTGCTAAATTTTCAATGTGTATAAGACTTAAATTCCCAGAACTTTGTTGCAATAGTCAAATCAGTCAGTATGAGCTTTTTATTGGATATTTTCTTTATGGGTGACTGTGCTAAATATGTGGCAATCTGCATATGATGAAATGAATTAGACTATTGTATCTGACAGATCCACTTCACTTAGGATGACAAGCTTTAATGACTGAAGCTTTCTGGTGGCAACTACGCAGCAAATTTTCTGCACATATTTCATAAAATCTGTATATATTAACTATGTTTTGATTTAAACTTATAACTCTGAAATTTTAATATGTTGTTGAGACGAGACGGTGAAGTGGTAGTGCAATTTTTTACTCCTGCACCTTAAATATCTTGACCACAATCTACATCCGCATCTGAAAGGATCTCTCAGAGCACACAGAGGTATGACCCAGTTCCACTTTCAGTGTGTGCGTGGGTTTGTATCTGTATATATATCATTTACTGAGGCATAAACAGGATTTTTCCAGCGTGTGTGTCTATACACACACACACACACACACACACACACACACACACACACACATACACACAGTTATAATAAACAGAAAGGGTATAGAGTCAGGTCGGGCCGAGGGGTAGGAGGGGGGGGGGGGGGGGAGGGGGGCATGAGCTATTCAGAGCACCACATTCCCTACACTGACTATGACTGCATAAAATGTATCCAGGTAGATGACCAAAGTAGTTATATTTGTTAGCTGATAAAATCTCCATGTCTCTAAGAGCTCTGCATTGGACGTGTAAGAACATTGCTAAATTTTCAATGTGTATAAGACTTACATTCTTCTTCTCAGTTTTATTCATAGGAGCAACATATATTTGCCTGTAGGCAATGTTATTCAAAAGGTCAAAAATCTTCTTATTGTAGTCCACACAGAACGGAAGAGGTATTCCATCAAACCTGCAGAGCACTTACCAAGACAACAATGTTAAGATCCAACATCTCCGAGGAAGAATGAGTAATATTGAGAAACCTGCAGGCGCATGAGGAAATTGTAGTTCTGCCAGCCGACAAGGGCAGTGCTACGGTCCTAATGTCCTGTATGGTCTACAATAAGAAGATTTTTGATATTTTGAATGATTTTGTCTACAGACAGACAGATGTCAACCCTGAAAATAAAATCAAGGGGAAGATGATGACTCTTCTGTATTAGTCAGGCTTGTGGAGAGAAAAAAAAAACCATTAAGTGTCTTAGAAATGCATTACCAGTGAATATCTGGAGAAGCATGAGTAACACTTATCACAGAGAAGTTCGATGTTTGTTTTACAGAACTTTTTAGGTACATTCTGATGTCAACTTTGGCCAACCTATACATCAAACGCTTTTGAAGCAAAGGCACTAGAGACCATCAGTTTGATAACAATGTTTTTCTATCAATATATGGACAACACATTTTGTAGTATCAGCACATAAGGTGAAAAACTTCAAGAGTTACTGTAACATTTAAACTCTATCAGTCATAACATGAAATACACAATGGAACTTAAGAGGGCCAGAAACCTTCCCTCGATGTATTAATTAAGAAAAGAATGGAGAGATCAATGGGACATGGTGTATATATTGAACTTATGCACACTGACCTCTCTCTCTCTAGATCTTGCACGATCACCATCCGTCACAAAGAAATTCACTGGAAAAGACTCTGATGCAGAGAGCTCCACCTCTTTCAAGCAAGGAAATCTTCACTGAAGAATTAGCTACAAATAACATTCTAAAAGTGATGGGTATTCAGATCATCAAATTGAATGGAAATTGCAGTCAGAATCAACAACACCTGAGACTGAGGAAGAGAAGTCAACCAGTTACCTACCTTACCCTGGCGCAATATCCAGAAAGGTAGTACAATGGCATCCATTGCACTTCATTCCTTGCAATTAAGATAGCAAGTTTCCCTAGTATGGTTAAGTCTCTGAACATTTCTAGTGAATGCAGCATGTCTTACAGGGGATAGATTATTGGAACAGTCCAGGACAAATGCAAGGAACTGACTAAAACAACCAAGCAAATCAGCTGTCACCCAGCACTGCCTTAAATATAATCAGGAACTGAAATAGGATGAAACCAGTATCATGGCATAAATGCCTAGTTTCTGGGACAGCATAAATATGAAGACTATGAAAACAAAGATGTCAGAAAACCTAATAAACAGGGATGGAGATTTCAATTTAAATAAGCCACGGAGTCCCGTACAAGTTTATTAAGATCTCACTGTCCAACACATCCACTAGAGCTGAAAAACACTGAGAGAATTTCCATTTCAAAGAACACCAGTACAGGCTCTGAAAAACATAACAGCATCAAAGGGCATGGTAGTGTCAGAAATTCAACTCAGCTACAAATAGCAGTGCAATACCAACATTACTTCACATCTGCTTGGAGTCCAAGCAGTGAATACACATAACTGCAAAAATCACAGCATCAGAAGAAAATGACTTGATCAGTCATCAAAATATTGTGCATAAAAATGGAAACAATAAGCTGGTGGAACACCCTGGAGCACACTATTACTTGTTAAGAAAATGAAAGAACTGACCAATAAAATAAGAGTAGGAAAACCACAGCGGCTAACATTTCAAGGTGTTAACAAAAGTTAGTAATTTTTTTAGTGAAGAAAGAGGAAAATTTTGGTAGAATACAAAGATAAATATTGAAACAGCACATAAATTACTTAAAATTCTTCACTTCATATAAGAGTTTCCGAGACACTGGGGATTGAAAAGTGCAAGTGAACCATTTTAAGAGTGGTCATCTTACTGACATTCTAAATATCAACAATGAACAACAAGCCTTACAAAGATCTGCACACTCCATGCTGCAGTACTTCTGTTACATGTTGGAATCTACATTCCGGTACGTGAAATTTAGAATATGCAGATGTTTTCTTTTTCGACATCTAGATCATATTATGTATTGGGAAGTATCTTCAAAGTTTCACACATGACAGAGTGTACCTATGTGGTCACAAACAGGTGGTTGAAGTGATTCTATATTCATGAAGAGGCAAAGTTAGTTCTCTTTGCTGATGATACAAGTATAGTAATCACACCTGAGAAACAAGAATTAACTGATGAAATTGTCAATACTGTCTTTCAGAAAATTACTAAGTGGTTCCTTGTAAATGGACTCTCACTGAATTTTGATAAGACACAGTACATACAGTTCCGTACAGTGAATGGTATGACACCATTAATAAATATAGACCTTAATCAGAAGCATATAGCTAAGGTAGAATATTCCAAATTTTTAGGTATGTCCATTGATGAGAGATTAAATTGGAAGAAACACATTGATGATCTGCTGAAACGTTTGAGTTCAGCTACTTATGCAATAAGGGTCATTGCAAATTTTGGTGATAAACATCTTAGTAAATTAGCTTACTACGCCTATTTTCACTCATTGCTTTCATATGGCATCATATTTTGGGGTAATTCATCACTGAGGAATAAAGTATTTATTGCACAAAAGCGTGTAATCAGAATAATAGCTGGAGTCCACCCAAGATCATCCTGCAGACATTTATTTAAGGATCTAGGGATATTCACAGTAGCTTCTCAGTATATATACTCTCTTATGAAATTTGTTATTAACAACCAAACCCAATTCAAAAGTAATAGCAGTGTGCATAACTACAATACTAGGAGAAAGGACGATCTTCACTATGCAAGATTAAATCTAACTTTGGCACAGAAAGGGGTGAATTATACTGGCACTAAAGTCTTTGGTCACTTACCAAATAGTATCAAAAGTCTGACAGATAACCAACAAGTATTTAAGAAGAAATTAAAAGAATTTCTGAATGACAACTCCTTCTACTCCATAGAGGAATTTTTAGATATAAATTAAGAAAAAAAAAGAAAAAAAAAAAAACAAAAATATTGAAAAAAAATAATAATAAAAATAAAAATAAAAAATAAAGAAAAAAAAACACAAAAAAATAAAGTTGTTATATTAACTTAAGTATGTTGTTAAATTAACCTAATTATGTCATGTATTGGAAAATTCGACTCGTTCCACATCATTACGAAATATCGTATTCATGATCCATGGAACTAGTATTAATCTAATCTAATCTAATCTAATCTAATCAATATACTGACCATAACAAAATCAGCTACTACTATTCAGGATATGAAAATGTTAAATATGGCGTCCCTCAAGGATCAGTATTAGGACCCATTCTGTTTCTCCTCTATGTCAATGATCTTATGTACAACAAGTATTGCCAAACTACCCTCCAATTTGCAGACGATACAAGCTTCCTTATTAGTGGTAAAACAGAAGAAAAACTAAAACACTCCACTATCCAAACAATGAACAGTGTAGAACAGTGGTTCAGCTACAACAAGCTAATTATAAACAAAGAAAAGACAGTAGCACTGAATTTCTATAATGTAAAAGGAAGACACCACCCAAACACAGAAATAGAACTTAGGGACAGAGTTCTTGAAAGTGTTGACAGCACTAAATTTCTGGGACTCTGGCTCCAGAACAACACAAAATGGGAGGTACATATTGAATATTTGCAAAGAAAACTAAGCAAAACCTGTTACATGATACGGATCTTAAAAACTTGTTGCAGCAAAGCCAGCCTGTTAAATGTATACTACTCCTATGTGCACTCTGTAATTAAATATGGCATAATCTTCTGGGGCAATACAACAACAAATATTAAACTTTTCAGGACGCAAAAGAGAATACTAAGAATTATTGAAGGGGTAAACAATACGAAATCGTGCAGACCAATATTCTAAAAACTGTCAGTTCTTCCTCTTCCTTGCATTTTTATCTATGAAACATCAGTTTTCATCAAACAATATATCGATAGACACCCAGATATCTTATTAAAAATGATGATATACATGCACACAATACAAGGCAAAAATCTGACCTTCATGTGAAACAGGTGAGAACATCATTGTGCCAAAAAGACACACTACATACTGGGATAAATATTTTCAATAATCTACCTAAACATATTAAATCAATAGGTAAACTCTGTAGTTTTAAGTCTGAAGTAAAGGCATATTTAATTGATCATTGCTTTTACAGTCTGACAGAATATATAAAAGCCAAACAACAAAAATAAAGATGCACTATTAATATTCTACTTTGTATGTTGCCTGTAATGTTTGTTGTATTTATGAATCTGTGCTAAATTACTTCAATATCTAGTCCTTAGGATTGCAATACAAACTGTATTTTATCTTGTAAATACCTAACCATGTCCAATATCCTTGTATATATTCTATACATATAAGATTTGAAGGACTAAATAAATAAATAAATAATGTGATGAGTGCTATCATCTGCAGAACCTCCACACCTCAGTGCTTTTTAACAATCCTTTGTTTAGATGGACAGGAGGATTAATTCACTGGAGTTTGACATACAGCATCAGAGGATGAAATAAAATACTCCCAACATTTATGGTTAAATTCAGTATCATTGTTTCAATAAAATATGTACTCCATTGACTGGATGAATTTATGTACTAATCTACATCTACACTGTGCAAATTATCATGAAGTGCATGGCAGAGGGTACGTCCCATTGTACCAGATATTAGGGTTTCTTCCTGTTCCATTCAAGTATGTAGTGTGGGTAGAATGATAGTTTAAGTGCCTCTATGTCAGCAGTAATTATTCTAATCTTTTGGGATGGTTGTCAATATGGCCATCTCTACGTTCTGAATTTTTTCATACCCGTGAGAAGAGATGGTTACTAATAGGAACTTTTATGAATTGTGAATCACATGCAGTATTCTCTTCACCATAAGAATAATACGAATATAAACATTTTGCCATGTATTGTTTCGTGTTTGCTGCTATCTCACTTAAATCCTGTCTGCCTAATAAACTACGAAACTAGAGTGAGCCAACAGCAAACGTGTAAGAATATACATATCATGTCATGTTTATATTCGTATTATTCTTATGCCTGATAGTGATACAGTCAGAAACGAAGCACGGTAATTGACTAGAGTTTTAAATCTAAGACGACTCTAATTTCTGTGGAGAATGTAATGTACTAAAGAGGCGCCTGCAAAGATTTTCAAACGGAGAAAAATTTTCGCTAAACTCTCGTTCAGAACATCTTCTATCATACTCAGTCTATTATTTTGTTATTGTTGATCATTATCAAAGAAAGCAGCAGTGTACGTAACAACAAATAGCAGTCTCTTGCCGTTGTTTCGGTTATGAGACCATCCTCTCTTCTTCTTCTCTTTTTTTTTTTTTTCTTTTTTTTTTTTTAAAATGCCGCGGTACCGCGCACAAAAGCAAGCCATGCCATGACAAACAATGCATGACACAGTACAGTAATGCATTGACAGCTTAGAGTGACGTAAACACCTATAACAAAGAGAACGGCGCACTTATCAGTTCACAAAAAAATATGCAATCAATTCAAACCAGATGAAACACGTGAAAAAGGAATGGTACCCATATAAATGTTTCTAGCATTTGTAGACTTAGAGAAAGCTTTTGACAATGTTGACTGGAATACTCTCTTTCAAATTCTAAAGGTGGCAGGGGTAAAATACAGGGAGCGAAAGGCTATTTACAATTTGTACAGAAACCAGATGGCAGTTATAAGAGTCGAGGGACATGAAAGGGAATCAGTGGTTGGGAAGGGAGTAAGACAGGGTTGTAGCCTCTCCCCGATGTTGTTCAATCTGTATATTGAGCAAGCAGTAAAGGAAACAAAAGAAAAATTCGGAGTAGGTATTAAAATTCATGGAGAAGAAATAAAAACTTTGAGGTTTGCCGATGACATTGTAATTCTGTCAGAGACAGCAACGGACTTGGAAGAGCAGTTGAATGGAATGGACAGAGTCTTGAAAGGAGGATATAAGATGAACATCAACAAAAGCAAAACAAGGATAATGGAATGTAGTCTAATTAAGTCGGGTGATGCTGAGGGAATTAGATTAGGAAATGAGGCACTTAAAGTAGTAAAGGAGTTTTGCTATTTGGGGAGCAAAATAACTGATGATGGTCGAAGTAGAGAGGATATAAAATGTAGGCTGGCAATGGCAAGGAAAGCGTTTCTGAAGAAGAGAAATTTGTTAACATCCAGTATTGATTTAAGTGTCAGGAAGTCATTTCTGAAAGTATTCGTATGGAGTGTAGCCATGTATGGAAGTGAAACATGGACGATAAATAGTTTGGACAAGAAGAGAATAGAAGCTTTCGAAATGTGGTGCTACAGAAGAACGCTGAAGATTAGATGGGTAGATCACTAACTAATGAGGAAGTATTGAATAGGATTGGGGAGAAGAGAAGTTTGTGGCACAACTTGACCAGAAGAAGGGATCGGTTGGTAGGACATGTTCTGAGGCATCAAGGGATCACCAATTTAGTATTGGAGGGCAGCGTGGAGGGTAAAAATCGTAGAGGGAGACCAAGAGATGAATACACTAAGCAGATTCAGAAGGATGTAGGTTGCAGTAGGTACTGGGAGATGAAAAAGATTGCACAGAATAGAGTAGCATGGAGAGCTGCATCAAACCAGTCTCAGGACTGAAGACCACAACAACAACACCCATATAAATACGGACGGAGCACCTGACGCATAGCAATGGCTACCTGGTTAACCTTAACTGCTAAACTTACGACTCGAACCAAACTACTGTAGCTGTATCGTCATTCATTCGACCTACATTGTGTCTCATATTACAATGGACCAACTTTGTTTTGATTTGGAGGTGCGGCCTAAAATTTTTCTCTGCTCTTGAATTTCGAGTCTCAAATTTCAGGTGCAGCGTAGATTCAGGAAAATTTTTTTTCCTTGATTTCGAGTCTCATTTTTCAGGTGCAGCTTAGATTCGAGTAAATACGGTATATGAAGGGGGCTGTAGTATATTCCTAGAGTAATCATCTAAAGTTGGTTCTAGAAACTTTGTTAACAGACTTTCTTGGGAGAGTTTATGCCTGTCTTCAAGAATTTGACATTTCAATTCCTTCAGTATCTCTGTGACACTTTCCCACTGATTAAACAACCCTGTGACCATTTGTGCTGCTCTTCTCTGTATACATTGAATACCCCTTGTTAGTTCTATCTGGTATGGGTCCCACACACTTGAGCAATATTCTAGAATGGGTGGCATGAGTGATTTGTAAGCAATCTAATTTGAAGACCAATTGCACTTGCCCAGAATTCTACCAATAAACCAAAGTCTACCACCTGCTATACCCTTGACTGAACCTTTGCAATCTTCCACTTCATATCCCCACTAAATGTTACACCCAGGTACTTGTATGAGCTGTCCGATTACAACAGTGTTTCACTGATATTATAGTCATAGGATACTATGTTTTTTTGTTTTGTGAAGTGCCAAATTTTACATTTCTAAACATTTAGAGCAAGTTGCCAACCTCTGCACTGCATTGAAATCTTATCAAGATCTGACTGAATATTTATTCAGCTTCTTTCAGATAGTACTTCATTATAGATAATTTCATCATCTGCAAAAAGCCTGATTTAACTGCAAAATCATTAATACACAACATTAACAGCAAGGGTCTCTACACATGTCTGTGGGGCATGCCCAAAGTTACTTCTACATCTCATGATGACTCTCCATCCAAGATAACATGCTATGTCCTCCCTACCAAAAAGTCCTCAAGCCAGTCACAAATTTCACATGATAACCCATATGATCGTACTTCTGACAATAAGTGCAGGTGTGGCACTGAGTCAAATGCTTTTCAGAAAACAGAACACTGCATCTACCTGGTTGCCTTGATCCAAAGCTTGCAGTATGTCATGTGTGAAAAGTGTGAGTTGGGCTTCAAATGATCGATGTTTCTGAAAACCATGCTGAATGGCATTGAGAAGGTCATTCTGTTCAAGATACCTCACTGTGTTTGAACTCAGCATATGTTCTAAGTTTCTACGACAAACTGATGTCAAGGATATTGAACAGTAGTTTTGTGGCTCTACTACCCTTCTTGTAGATGTATGTGAGCTGTGCCTTTTTCCGAGAACTGGTCACAGTTTTTTGTTTGAGGGATCTACAATAGATTACAATGAGAATAGGGGCTAACTCAGCTGCAAATTCAGTATAGAATCTGATAGGGATTCCACCGGGACCTAGAACTTTGTTCAATTTTAATTATTTCAGCTGTTTCTCAACACCACTGACACTAATACTTATTTCATTTATTTCATTCATTTTTCAGTGGTACAAGGATTAAATTGGGGCAGTTCTCTTGGGCTTTTCATTTCAAAAAACATTTGAAAACAGAGTTAAGCATTTCAGCTTTTCCTTTGCTACCATCAGTTTTGCTAGGACTGGACACTAACTTTGGTGCCATTAACAGCCTTTACATACGACCAGAATTTCTTTGGATTTTGTGCAATGTCATTTGACAATATTCTGTTATGGTAGTCATTGAAGCCATCACAAATTGCTCTCTTGACAGCCAAACGTGTTTCATTCAGTATCTCTCCACTTTGTTTTCAACCTACTGTGCACTAATCTCTGTTTCTTTAGGAGTTTCTTTACAGTGACTGTATATCATGGAGGTTCCATCCCACTATGAACTGTTCTACTGGGTATATATCTATCCAGTGTGTGGTCAACTATTCTTTTAAACTTGGACCAAAGTTCCTCTACATGCTCCTGACCTGTACCAAGAGTTTCAAGTTCCTCATTGACATGTGACATTACTGAATTTTTATCTACTTTACTGAAAATATATATCTTTCTGTTTGTTTTAGTTTTCCTTTGTACTGTGGTAATCATTGTTGCCACAACCGCGCCATAGTCACTGAAACTAGTTTTGATGTGGAAATCCTCAAAGAGGTCAGACCTATTTGTTGCCATTAGATACAATATATTTCCATCTGGAGTAGGTTCCTAACTATTTGTTCTAGGTAGTTTTCAGAGAAAGCATTTAGTAAAGTTTTACACTAACAAAATTGTAACTTTCCCAATTAACTGTTGGATGATTAAAGTCTCCACAAAAGATCAGAGTATGATTGGGGAACTTGAGAACAAGTGAACTCAGGTTTCCTCTGAAGTTTTCAGGGATCGAATAATCATTTTATGCCCACCCCTGATATTGAGTCTTGCCCAGATAATCTCACATGCAGCTTCAATTTCTATCTCGGTGGATCTGGAATTTTTGTCTACTGTGACAAATACACCACCTCCATTTCCCATTTGCCTATCTTTTCAATATATGCTTAAATTTTCCCCAAAGATCTTACTGCTATCAATTTCAGGTTTCAAACAGCTTTCTGTACCTAGTATTATGTGAGATTCACTACTTTTCATGGGCACTTCAAACTCTGACACCTTGTTGAGAATGCTTTGACAGCTTATCATTAGAATTTTAATACTCTCACCCCAGGGAGGCATTTCTTTTGATATTATACTGATACTTCTGGGTTTCCTACAGCTATTGTTATCTGGATAGGATGGTGCATCACCTAATCTAAAAACCCTTGAGTGCATCCCACACACCGTCAGCTACCTGAGTGCCAGCCTGTTATGTGTAGTGCACACCTGACCTATTTAGGTGGCCTTACAGCTCTCAAGTCCATGAAGTCACAACCTAGCTTGTCATAGAACCATTGAAGTCTCTGGTTCAGTCCTTCCACTCAACTCAGAACCAAAGGGCTACAATCTGTTCTGGGAACAATCCTACCTATTGTGAGCTTCATTGAAACTCCACATACAAGGCTGGTATTCTTAACTTTCCCTGCCAGTTGCTAGAATGACCCAAGAATGACTTCGGAGCCTAGACAACAGGCATCATTTGTTCCAACATGCACCACAACCTGCAGTTGGTCGCAGCCTGTTCCCTCAAGGGCTGCTGGAATAGCCTCTTCAACATGTTGAATGAGGCCTCCAGGCATACACACTGGGTACACCTGTCCCGTGCTGCCATTCCCCTAAAATGTACCATCATTCACTGTACATTTGAACTGCCAATGATTAATAGACCCCTAATCTTTTGTGTTTGCTTGGTTGATGAATCACATTTCTTGTACACTAGGTTGATGATCATGTCTGGATGCACCATCATTCAGGTGAACTATAGCACGCACCATGGATGCAGGCTGAAGGATATTATGGTATGGGGGACATTCACCTCAACCGTTCATGCTTGATGCCTTCCCCAACTGCAATGGCATCTTCCAGCATGATAACTGCCTATGTTATAAGACCAGAAGGGCTACAGTGCTATGTGGAACTTGATAGCGAACACACATTGATGTATTGGCTATCAAATTCACCTCATGTGAACTCAATGAAATACATCTGGGACAAATCTGTGTGGCCACAAACCACCAGCTCATAATTTATGGGTATTATGTGACCAGTGTGAAGAAATATGGTACCCCTTCCCTCTGGAAACCTACCAAGGAATTACTGAATACACACCATTCAGAACCACTGCTGTAATGAATTCTGATGGTGGACAAACATGATATTAAGCAGATGGTCATAATGATTCAGCTCATCAGCATATGTCAGCTGGAAGATGTATAAGGTACAAAACTGAACAGTATGGAAAAACTGTGGGAGACAGTATCTCAGAGAATAATGAACAAAGCTGAGGTTGGACAGACATATGTTCAGGAAAACTATTTCAAAGAAGTTGGAGATGATTTTACTTGCTGTACATAGTAATTTCCAGGGGATGAAACCATGATGTGCATCCTAGAGGAGGAACCTGAGTTGTCACCTAGGTAACTTGTGGTACTTTGCACAACCTGCAGTGTGAATTTCTCCACTTGTTTAAATACATCAGCTTGCAGCCAACATCATTACAGGCAGCATGAATGTGCCATACCAGAACTGACAGGCCTCAGGTGGGCTTCACTTACAAGATATCTTCCACATGTCTCTATACGTAGAAGCTGAAAGAATTGAGGTACAGTAAGAAAGTGGGCCACACAAATGATACTTCGCCTCTGAGGAGTCATGAAAGGGGCCTACATGTATACTGACGATGAATAAATAATGGTGGTTTACAGCCATCATATCACAGTGAATCTGCAAAGGCCACAGATGTGTTGTGAAGGCCCTTCAATAAGCAAATAGTATAGATGACAGAAATCCAAGAAAGATTGTATCCTGCTGCATAAACCATCAACAAAATTATTTTTATAGAAAAAAAAATTATCAGTGATAAATACTGGATTTCCAGATGAGATCTCCTGCAAAGTGCTGCTCACAACAGTGAACATAGATACATAGTGTGCATCTGGCCTCCATGGTCATCCATTCCCACCAACATGCTT
Source organism: Schistocerca americana (assembly GCF_021461395.2). Taxonomy (NCBI): domain Eukaryota; kingdom Metazoa; phylum Arthropoda; class Insecta; order Orthoptera; family Acrididae; genus Schistocerca; species Schistocerca americana. Next base: position 250,173,855 of record NC_060126.1, on the reverse strand, counting down.
GGTTTATTCAATCTTGCAAATAGTTTATGGACTGATTATAGTAGATGACAATACTTTTCTTGGTGCAGACATACAGCCACTCACTACTGTTTACCTGTGCATCACGTAACCTAGCACTAGCACTAGAATTTTATTAACATCTAAAACCCCCAAAGTGATGTAAATGAAGCTGAGATGAGTAATTTGATATAATACACATGGAGTCACAAATGTATCCCTAGAATGATGACTAATGTTGAACATGTGGCATCATCAGATGACATGTCTCACTGCAGATGCAGCTGTTGGGCTCGTTGATCTTACTTTTGCTCGTACGGGCAGTGCTACATGTCACTCCACTAGGCTACTCTGTTTTTGTAAATGTAAGTTGATTCATCATAGGATTGGATTATTATTTCCGCAAGTGTGAAAATAGCAGCATAAGTTGTAAAGCTAATATATATAAAATTGTAGACTACACAATGGCATATCCCACAATTTTGTGCATCTCACCTTCAGAGTTTATGCTCAACACATCATTTTGATTGCCACAGTTTTCTAAACATCACATAGAAAGCTTCAGAATTTTACACAACCATAAATGCGCATGTTATAACATGTTTAAATGACGTGGTACCGCGCACAAAAGCAAGCCATGCCACGACAAACAATGCATGACACAGTACAGTAATGCATTGACAGCTTAGAGTGACGTAAACACCTATAACAAAGAGAATGGCGCACTTATCAGTTCACAGAAAAATATGCAATCAATTCAAACCAGATGAAACACGTGAAAAAGGAATGGTACCCATATAAATGTTTCTAGCATTTGTAGACTTAGAGAAAGCTTTTGACAATGTTGACTGGAATACTCTCTTTCAAATTCTAAAGGTGGCAGGGGTAAAATACAGGGAGCGAAAGGCTATTTACAATTTGTACAGAAACCAGATGGCAGTTATAAGAGTCGAGGGACATGAAAGGGAATCAGTGGTTGGGAAGGGAGTAAGACAGGGTTGTAGCCTCTCCCCGATGTTGTTCAATCTGTATATTGAGCAAGCAGTAAAGGAAACAAAAGAAAAATTCGGAGTAGGTATTAAAATTCATGGAGAAGAAATAAAAACTTTGAGGTTTGCCGATGACATTGTAATTCTGTCAGAGACAGCAAAGGACTTGGAAGAGCAGTTGAATGGAATGGGCAGTGTCTTGAAAGGAGGATATAAGATGAACATCAACAAAAGCAAAACAAGGATAATGGAATGTAGTCTAATTAAGTCGGGTGATGCTGAGGGAATTAGATTAGGAAATGAGGCACTTAAAGTAGTAAAGGAGTTTTGCTATTTGGGGAGCAAAATAACTGATGATGGTCGAAGTAGAGAGGATATAAAATGTAGGCTGGCAATGGCAAGGAAAGCGTTTCTGAAGACGAGAAATTTGTTAACATCCAGTATTGATTTAAGTGTCAGGAAGTCATTTCTGAAAGTATTCGTATGGAGTGTAGCCATGTATGGAAGTGAAACATGGACGATAAATAGTTTGGACAAGAAGAGAATAGAAGCTTTCGAAATGTGGTGCTACAGAAGAATGCTGAAGATTAGATGGGTAGATCACATAACTAATGAGGAAGTATTGAATAGGATTGGGGAGAAGAGAAGTTTGTGGCACAACTTGACCAGAAGAAGGGATCGGTTGGTAGGACATGTTCTGAGGCATCAAGGGATCACCAATTTAGTATTGGAGGGCAGCGTGGAGGGTAAAAATCGTAGAGGGAGACCAAGAGATGAATACACTAAGCAGATTCAGAAGGATGTAGGTTGCAGTAGGTACTGGGAGATGAAAAAGCTTGCACAGGATAGAGTAGCATGGAGAGCTGCATCAAACCAGTCTCAGGACTGAAGACCACAACAACAACACCCATATAAATACGGACGGAGCACCTGACGCATAGCAATGGCTACCTGGTTAACCTTAACTGCTAAACTTACGACTCGAACCAAACTACTGTAGCTGTATCGTCATTCATTCGACCTACATTGTGTCTCATATTACAATGGACCAACTTTGTTTTGATTTGGAGGTGCGGCCTAAAATTTTTCTCTGCTCTTGAATTTCGAGTCTCAAATTTCAGGTGCAGCGTAGATTCAGGAAAATTTTTTTTCCTTGATTTCGAGTCTCATTTTTCAGGTGCAGCTTAGATTCGAGTAAATACGGTATATGAAGGGGGCTGTAGTATATTCCTAGAGTAATCATCTAAAGTTGGTTCTAGAAACTTTGTTAACAGACTTTCTTGGGAGAGTTTATGCCTGTCTTCAAGAATTTGACATTTCAATTCCTTCAGTATCTCTGTGACACTTTCCCACTGATTAAACAACCCTGTGACCATTTGTGCTGCTCTTCTCTGTATACATTGAATACCCCTTGTTAGTTCTATCTGGTATGGGTCCCACACACTTGAGCAATATTCTAGAATGGGTGGCATGAGTGATTTGTAAGCAATCTAATTTGAAGACCAATTGCACTTGCCCAGAATTCTACCAATAAACCAAAGTCTACCACCTGCTATACCCTTGACTGAACCTTTGCAATCTTCCACTTCATATCCCCACTAAATGTTACACCCAGGTACTTGTATGAGCTGTCCGATTACAACAGTGTTTCACTGATATTATAGTCATAGGATACTATGTTTTTTTGTTTTGTGAAGTGCCAAATTTTACATTTCTAAACATTTAGAGCAAGTTGCCAACCTCTGCACTGCATTGAAATCTTATCAAGATCTGACTGAATATTTATTCAGCTTCTTTCAGATAGTACTTCATTATAGATAATTTCATCATCTGCAAAAAGCCTGATTTAACTGCAAAATCATTAATACACAACATTAACAGCAAGGGTCTCTACACATGTCTGTGGGGCATGCCCAAAGTTACTTCTACATCTCATGATGACTCTCCATCCAAGATAACATGCTATGTCCTCCCTACCAAAAAGTCCTCAAGCCAGTCACAAATTTCACATGATAACCCATATGATCGTACTTCTGACAATAAGTGCAGGTGTGGCACTGAGTCAAATGCTTTTCAGAAAACAGAACACTGCATCTACCTGGTTGCCTTGATCCAAAGCTTGCAGTATGTCATGTGTGAAAAGTGTGAGTTGGGCTTCAAATGATCGATGTTTCTGAAAACCATGCTGAATGGCATTGAGAAGGTCATTCTGTTCAAGATACCTCACTGTGTTTGAACTCAGCATATGTTCTAAGTTTCTACGACAAACTGATGTCAAGGATATTGAACAGTAGTTTTGTGGCTCTACTACCCTTCTTGTAGATGTATGTGAGCTGTGCCTTTTTCCGAGAACTGGTCACAGTTTTTTGTTTGAGGGATCTACAATAGATTACAATGAGAATAGGGGCTAACTCAGCTGCAAATTCAGTATAGAATCTGATAGGGATTCCACCGGGACCTAGAACTTTGTTCAATTTTAATTATTTCAGCTGTTTCTCAACACCACTGACACTAATACTTATTTCATTTATTTCATTCATTTTTCAGTGGTACAAGGATTAAATTGGGGCAGTTCTCTTGGGCTTTTCATTTCAAAAAACATTTGAAAACAGAGTTAAGCATTTCAGCTTTTCCTTTGCTACCATCAGTTTTGCTAGGACTGGACACTAACTTTGGTGCCATTAACAGCCTTTACATACGACCAGAATTTCTTTGGATTTTGTGCAATGTCATTTGACAATATTCTGTTATGGTAGTCATTGAAGCCATCACAAATTGCTCTCTTGACAGCCAAACGTGTTTCATTCAGTATCTCTCCACTTTGTTTTCAACCTACTGTGCACTAATCTCTGTTTCTTTAGGAGTTTCTTTACAGTGACTGTATATCATGGAGGTTCCATCCCACTATGAACTGTTCTACTGGGTATATATCTATCCAGTGTGTGGTCAACTATTCTTTTAAACTTGGACCAAAGTTCCTCTACATGCTCCTGACCTGTACCAAGAGTTTCAAGTTCCTCATTGACATGTGACATTACTGAATTTTTATCTACTTTACTGAAAATATATATCTTTCTGTTTGTTTTAGTTTTCCTTTGTACTGTGGTAATCATTGTTGCCACAACCGCGCCATAGTCACTGAAACTAGTTTTGATGTGGAAATCCTCAAAGAGGTCAGATCTATTTGTTGCCATTAGATACAATATATTTCCATCTGGAGTAGGTTCCTAACTATTTGTTCTAGGTAGTTTTCAGAGAAGGCATTTAGTAAAGTTTTACACTAACAAAATTGTAACTTTCCCAATTAACTGTTGGATGATTAAAGTCTCCACAAAAGATCAGAGTATGATTGGGGAACTTGAGAACAAGTGAACTCAGGTTTCCTCTGAAGTTTTCAGGGATCGAATAATCATTTTATGCCCACCCCTGATATTGAGTCTTGCCCAGATAATCTCACATGCAGCTTCAATTTCTATCTCGGTGGATCTGGAATTTTTGTCTACTGTGACAAATACACCACCTCCATTTCCCATTTGCCTATCCTTTCAATATATGCTTAAATTTTCCCCAAAGATCTTACTGCTATCAATTTCAGGTTTCAAACAGCTTTCTGTACCTAGTATTATGTGAGATTCACTACTTTTCATGGGCACTTCAAACTCTGACACCTTGTTGAGAATGCTTTGACAGCTTATCATTAGAATTTTAATACTCTCACCCCAGGGAGGCATTTCTTTTGATATTATACTGATACTTCTGGGTTTCCTACAGCTATTGTTATCTGGATAGGATGGTGCATCACCTAATCTAAAAACCCTTGAGTGCATCCCACACACCGTCAGCTACCTGAGTGCCAGCCTGTTATGTGTAGTGCACACCTGACCTATTTAGGTGGCCTTACAGCTCTCAAGTCCATGAAGTCACAACCTAGCTTGTCATAGAACCATTGAAGTCTCTGGTTCAGTCCTTCCACTCAACTCAGAACCAAAGGGCTACAATCTGTTCTGGGAACAATCCTACCTATTGTGAGCTTCATTGAAACTCCACATACAAGGCTGGTATTCTTAACTTTCCCTGCCAGTTGCTAGAATGACCCAAGAATGACTTCGGAGCCTAGACAACAGGCATCATTTGTTCCAACATGCACCACAACCTGCAGTTGGTCGCAGCCTGTTCCCTCAAGGGCTGCTGGAATAGCCTCTTCAACATGTTGAATGAGGCCTCCAGGCATACACACTGGGTACACCTGTCCCGTGCTGCCATTCCCCTAAAATGTACCATCATTCACTGTACATTTGAACTGCCAATGATTAATAGACCCCTAATCTTTTGTGTTTGCTTGGTTGATGAATCACATTTCTTGTACACTAGGTTGATGATCATGTCTGGATGCACCATCATTCAGGTGAACTATAGCACGCACCATGGATGCAGGCTGAAGGATATTATGGTATGGGGGACATTCACCTCAACCGTTCATGCTTGATGCCTTCCCCAACTGCAATGGCATCTTCCAGCATGATAACTGCCTATGTTATAAGACCAGAAGGGCTACAGTGCTATGTGGAACTTGATAGCGAACACACATTGATGTATTGGCTATCAAATTCACCTCATGTGAACTCAATGAAATACATCTGGGACAAATCTGTGTGGCCACAAACCACCAGCTCATAATTTATGGGTATTATGTGACCAGTGTGAAGAAATATGGTACCCCTTCCCTCTGGAAACCTACCAAGGAATTACTGAATACACACCATTCAGAACCACTGCTGTAATGAATTCTGATGGTGGACAAACATGATATTAAGCAGATGGTCATAATGATTCAGCTCATCAGCATATGTCAGCTGGAAGATGTATAAGGTACAAAACTGAACAGTATGGAAAAACTGTGGGAGACAGTATCTCAGAGAATAATGAACAAAGCTGAGGTTGGACAGACATATGTTCAGGAAAACTATTTCAAAGAAGTTGGAGATGATTTTACTTGCTGTACATAGTAATTTCCAGGGGATGAAACCATGATGTGCATCCTAGAGGAGGAACCTGAGTTGTCACCTAGGTAACTTGTGGTACTTTGCACAACCTGCAGTGTGAATTTCTCCACTTGTTTAAATACATCAGCTTGCAGCCAACATCATTACAGGCAGCATGAATGTGCCATACCAGAACTGACAGGCCTCAGGTGGGCTTCACTTACAAGATATCTTCCACATGTCTCTATACGTAGAAGCTGAAAGAATTGAGGTACAGTAAGAAAGTGGGCCACACAAATGATACTTCGCCTCTGAGGAGTCATGAAAGGGGCCTACATGTATACTGACGATGAATAAATAATGGTGGTTTACAGCCATCATATCACAGTGAATCTGCAAAGGCCACAGATGTGTTGTGAAGGCCCTTCAATAAGCAAATAGTATAGATGACAGAAATCCAAGAAAGATTGTATCCTGCTGCATAAACCATCAACAAAATTATTTTTATAGAAAAAAAAATTATCGGTGATAAATACTGGATTTCCAGATGAGATCTCCTGCAAAGTGCTGCTCACAACAGTGAACATAGATACATAGTGTGCATCTGGCCTCCATGGTCATCCATTCCCACCAACATGCTTGGTTTATTCAATCTTGCAAATAGTTTATGGACTGATTATAGTAGATGACAATACTTTTCTTGGTGCAGACATACAGCCACTCACTACTGTTTACCTGTGCATCACGTAACCTAGCACTAGCACTAGAATTTTATTAACATCTAAAACCCCCAAAGTGATGTAAATGAAGCTGAGATGAGTAATTTGATATAATACACATGGAGTCACAAATGTATCCCTAGAATGATGACTAATGTTGAACATGTGGCATCATCAGATGACATGTCTCACTGCAGATGCAGCTGTTGGGCTCGTTGATCTTACTTTTGCTCATACGGGCAGTGCTACATGTCACTCCACTAGGCTACTCTGTTTTTGTAAATGTAAGTTGATTCATCATAGGATTGGATTATTATTTCCGCAAGTGTGAAAATAGCAGCATAAGTTGTAAAGCTAATATATATAAAATTGTAGACTACACAATGGCATATCCCACAATTTTGTGCATCTCACCTTCAGAGTTTATGCTCAACACATCATTTTGATTGCCACAGTTTTCTAAACATCACATTGAAAGCTTCAGAATTTTACACAACCATAAATGCACATGTTATAACCAGGAATTAATCACACTAAACCAAGCACTGCATGATAAATCACTGTGTGTAGAAAGTTGAGTCCTCCTCCTACTGGATAGTAACCTTCATAATGCTCTCTTCATGTAACAAGAAAATGATGACAGGACCTGAAGTATTGCATAATAATCCAGCTACTACATTTATGTATGGATAGGTGAACTGGGGAGAAACAGCTCAGATTTAGAAGATGAAAAGGAACAAAGATACTACTGACCTGCTAAGAATCATAGGGGAAAGGTATATTGAAAGGCAGAAAAATTTATGCTGCTTATACTGACATGGAAAAAGCTTTCAACATAGTACAATGGAAGAAGCTGGTGTATATTTTGAAGAGAAAAGGAGTAAACTTGAAGCAGAAACAATGGCACAGAATCTATATTTACAACAGTAAGTAAGAATAAGGATTCGAAATGAAATGTCAGAAGGAAATAGCATTGGAAGGGGTATTAAACAAGGTTGTTTCCTCTACCCTTTATTGCTCAATTTATACATGGATGAAGTTATTGCAAATGGCTTAGATGGGAAAAGAGGAGTATGTATTGGTGGAAAGAGGACAGAATGTATAAGATTTACTGATAACTCACTATTAGTGGCAGAGAATGAACAAACTGTAAATAAAATGATCTGAATGAGGTTTGTGTGGAATATGGAATGCGTATCAATACAGAAAAAACAGAATATGGCAATTGGCAAATGAAGGAGATGCTGGAAAATATTAAGATATGAGAAGTTATTACTAGTCAAGTAAGAGCATTTAAATGTCTTGGGAGAATGACCACTGAGGACTTGAGATGCAACCAGGAAGTGAAAATGCACATTGTTATAGCAAAGGAGGCATTCAACAGAACCACGAGATTAGTATGCAGCAAACTAGATAAATTTCCCACTAAAATTTTAAATAGTGGCATTAATGGTGGTTAAGTTTTCAATGGGTCATTCCATGCCAAGTGGTCTAAACCTTCCCACCATCATGTCTCCAATTTTCTTCAAATTTTATCTGTAGCACTAGTCAAGTGCTAAATTAAGTTTCTCAAGATTTCAAGCCTCTAGCTGCAATACTTGCTGATCTACACCCCCTTGTCTGAAGGGTAGTAAGTTCGCATGCGCGCGACATCAGACAAAATGCCATTTTTGGGGTCTCATAAAATTGAAACCAATTCATAAGAATGGTTAGTAAGATGAGACCCTGTACAGTTTTTTGTGCTGATTCAAACGAAATTAATTATAAGATTACTGATGCAAAATCCGGTCAAACAAGTCGACTCAAAGTGTACCCCTAATTCTGTCGTGACTTAATGCGACAAATTTTGACCAATATTCAGACTGCAATAATTTCCTTGCAGATAAAGATATGGACTTGAACTTTTTACCAAGTCTTATCTTTGTGCTGGACATAATACAGCTGGATTTCCAACTACCCAGGCTTTATAGTCGCCTTGCAAAATCTCTTCAAATTTGGCAGTGTCAGCGCAAATGGCTTTATTTACCAAAGTTCAAAGCCCATTACTACAAAATAGTCAGCCTGGATTTAATTGTGAATAGTATCATCTGAAAGAGAAACTCTTGCTCTACAAGATGGATATATTTTTCTTTTGCAACGCTTCCATTAAGTGCTTATTTACTCAGGTCAAAGTATCTTATATTTTGTGTGCGCAGTGCCCTGCGTTGGTCCATGATGGCTGAGCCATTACTGGTTATCACAATAAAACCAGCATCCCCATCGCCATAGGGGCCACGCCCGATAGCCATGCAGTAACAGCCACGGGTGGGTATCTTTACTGCAGGTTCCCAAGCCTGATTACAGGGTGTCTTTACCACAGGATCCCAAGCCTGATTGTGGGTTTCTTTATGCAGGTTCCCAAGCCTGTCTTCCTCAGTTACTTCATCATTCTGGAAGCATCGTTGATTTGCAAGAGAATGCTTTCAGGAAAACTGTATTGCCGACCAGATGATGTCACTGATGGAGCTGGAATAACACCAATGATAAGTTGTTCTGGAATCCAGCAAGTATCACGTCTTAAGGGCCAATAAAATGAACTTGCAGGACCATGAGGATGCATAAAGCTTATGAAAGCATCTTTCTGTTCGACTGAGATTTCAACGATGTTTCCAATCCACCATTTCTTTTCATAAATGCAAGCAACATACTGCCCAGGCTGAAGATCCATGACTTGAACTACTACTTCAGCAGCACTAATTTTGGCCAAAAAAGATGTCGCATCATTAGAAACTCTACTGACCTTAATTGTCGTCATATCAATGGGCAAAAAATGGTGGTTTTCTCTTGTGCCAGCTAGAGTGTGCCCTTGCAGGAATCTTTCTTCTTGAGAAGCTTTTTCTTCTTCAACTTCCTCTTTGCTGATGAAAAAGAATTTGATTCCATTGATATTATCATTGCAGAAGTTGAAAAGATCTTTGGGTGTTAGAATCTGGTTTTCATATGGACGTTGCAAACTTGCTCTTGCTGCCAACCGTTTTGTTGTGCCTCCAATGCCATCACAAGGCGACTTTCCATGGCTTGTTCCAAAGAAATTCCATTCTGCTGTTATTTCAAAATCTTCTTTGTGATAGCATAAGTTGAGAAAATTCTTGAAATTCTTATATTGTGCAGCTGAACCATCACTGAAGTAGTGGATGTGGCTTATTTTGGAAAATTGCATCTTCAGGTAATTGATTACTTTTCCAATGTAAACATGGACAGTAATCGTATCGTGTCGAAGGCAGTCACTAATAACACAAAGATTCACACATTGCACCTCTTCGTTTTCACAGTAGTAGACTACAAATGGATGAACTGTTGCTTGACTGTTTTCCCAGTGAAAGCCTTGCACTGCATCTTGAACAATAAATGAATAGTTTTCAGCAAAATCCATTAGTATTATGAATTCGCCTTCTTTCAAATCAGTTTTGAGAGCTTTCAGGTGCTGGCTTTGATGCTTGGCAATGTAGTGATGACAAGACAGGTTCCAAATTTTTGCTGCAATATCTTCAACATACTCTTCTGTTGAAAGCTGCTTTGTTTCTAAAGTATCCCTGTCGGTATGAATCCATTGTTTGTACTCAATCAGTTCTTCAGGGTCATTATCTTCAAAATATGTTGCAATAACTGCTTCTACACCTTCTGGACCAGGGCAGTTTTCACAACGATGAAGCATACAATCCTTGTTTTCCAAGCTGCAAACAGCTTTGCTAAGAATTTCCTTGTAGTCTTCATTGATTGATGCACCAGTGAGCATAAGCTTGACATTTTGGTGTATTGTACAGACACAAACTGAGTGCATTCCAGCAGAGCCAACTGTAACACACCATTTTGGTCTAAGCTCGCAAAACTTTGAGAAGCCAATTTCTGGTCCATTTTGCTTCTGATAAGACACGTACATTTCCTTCAAATTGCAAAGCAACAACCGCTTTTGCTTGTACACCTTTGTTCCTGAAATTCTCACAGGCACACAGTCTTTCTTCCCTGGACAAAGTCTGCTGAATTCGTCATCTTGAAAAAAGTCATGTACTTTCTGGACAACTTCATCTGAAAGCTTCCTTCCTTGCCGATTTGCTGGAAAAGCTAGAACACCTTGCTCATTCTTCAGTTTTCTCGCTTGCTTTACCATTCTTTCTGATACATTAAATGCTGTTGTCGTATCTTTAATTGTCCAGCTTCTTGGAACCAAGGTCAATATTTGAACTTTTGTCCTACGATTTGACACTTTACATTTTTCTTTCAACTCTTCTATAAGATTATCAAGATCTGCACAATTATTGCATGGGCGACTTTTACTTGAACTTGGCTGTTCATCGTAATTGATTCCTACAGCAGCAGCAATTTGATTCCCAATTAAACTTTGTGCATCCAAGATCTTTCTTTTTGCATAGCTTTGCTTATCTCTTTTACTTAGTTGTCTTCTTTTCAATGGTGAAGCACCAATAAATGATAAACTTTTGTTGATGGCTGGTTCAGTTTCATCCGTTGTGAAATCTTGTTCAGATTGGGTTGATAGTGATGATGAATCTTCTAGCTTTTGGTTCAGTGCCGACATGCAGCGAGGGCAAAGCTTCTGACCAGGTTTTATATCAATCACTTCTTTTTTCTTTAACAGGCAAAGTTTGGCAGCTGTTTCATTATCAAGCAGTCTAAGTCCAGCTTTTACATTGTGATTCCTCTTCTTGAATGGATTGCAACATTTCTTTTGCATCGCTTGATATTCATGTAGGAAGAGGGCTTCATGGTGGAAGCAAATGATGGAATTTTCGTCAAGTTTGGCTTCTGAACGCGAAACAAGCAATTTCTGGTCACATTCTGTGAAATCACTAAACGCTTTGAATCCAGTCTTCTTAGCATAGAAGATAACATGGCACTTCGATGCAGCAGCATCTTTTCCAATTGAACAGGGGGCCAACGATTCTTCTTCTTCATTAACTTCTGACATCTCTCACTGGCCAATCACTGAATAAAACACGAATGAAATATCCAATTATATCAGTAATTCTAAGCGACTATTAAGATTCAAATTCCTAGAAATGAAGAAAAATTAGTGCATCGCGCATACAAAATATAACAACTTTGATGTGAGTTAATGAGTACTTAATGGTCGCGTTGCAAAAAAAACAAATGTCAGTCTTGTAGAGCAAGAGTTTCTCTTTTAGGTGATACTATTCACAAGCAGATTCAGGCCAACTATTTTTTAGTAATTGGCTTGAAACTTTGGTAAATTTTACCGTTTGTGCTGACACTGCCTAATTTGAAGAGATACTGCAGGGCGACCATATGGCCTGGATCATTGCAAATCCGGCTGCATTATGTCTAGCACAAGCATGAAGCTTGGCCAAAAGTTCAAGTCCATATCTTCAACTGCAAGGAAATCATTGCAGTCTTAATATTGGTCAAAATTTGTCGCGTTGTGTCACGACAAATTTTGAAGTATACTTTGAGTCGAGTTATTTGACCGGGGTTTGCATGAGTAATGTTATACATAATTTCGTTGGAATCAGCAAAAAAAACTGTACAGGGTCGCATCTTACTAACCATTCTTATGAATTAGTTTCGATTTTATTAGACTCCAAATATGACATTTTTTTTATGTTGCATGCACACGGACTAAGTACACTTCAGACAAGGGGGTCTAGATCAGCAGCTATTGCAGCTAGAGGCCTGAAATCTTGGGAAACTTACTTCAACACTTGACTAAAGCTACAGTTAAAATTTGACGAAAATTGGAGACCATGATGGTGGGAACTTTTTTCAGTTTTAGACCACTTGGTGTGGAATGACCCCAATGAGAGTCAAATGCTCTGTGATTTAAGAATTCATTACATATTCTCACACATAAAATAATTCATCTTGCTTAAAAGGAAACATTTCCCAAACGACCACTGACAATATTTTCCTGTCACCTGTTATAAATGTAAACAGTTGTGACATCATGCTCACTGAAAGCAGTCTGTTGTTATGAAGTATTGCTTAGTCCTCATCCTAAAGCATTTGAAACATTTTGTTGTTGGCAGATGCTTTTGAGTGTATTGTGCTTTGATGCTATAAATGGCGCTGTTTATTTGGAACTAGAATTTTATTTTTCTGTTATTCTCTCATTCATGTTTTATTGCTGCAGTGGGCTAAAGTAAAATTCTTAGTTAGAGTGTCATTTCTCACCAGTTAAAATTACATAACTGTAACTGAATACTAAAACAATACAAATTCCTGGAATTCTAAAAAATTTCCTGGTCTTTCCCGGATGAAAAAATTCCAAAATTTTTCCCAGATTTCCTGGTTGTCCCAGAATGTATACCCCTTGGACACAGTTCAAATGGTGTCAGCAGTTACCAACAATGGGATGGTAGAAATAATGGCAAGGCTAGCTAAGCAGAAGACGACAGGCAAAAACACAAGAGAGAACACAAGAGAGTCCACCAAGCGGTGTTCCTGTTATGTTGCAGTAGTGGCAAATCGGGACCTTATAGGTTGGAAGCAATTGAATCCACCACACTACAGGCCATGTGGGGTGAGGGACAATGACGTAAAGACATTAGGGTAAGTGATATTACATTTTCAGGTTGTGGGTGTTCAGTTTGAACAATGTGTGGAAGTAGTGCTTTATGCAAGCAAAATATCAACATCTACATTAAGCAAAGTATCAACATCTACATCTACATACATAATCCGCAAGCCACCATATGATGCATGGTGTAGGGTACCTTGTATCATACCAGTTACTTGCTTTCATGTTCCACTCACTAATAGAGTGAGGGAAAAGTTACTGTCTATATGCCTCTGTGTTGTTGTTGTGGTCTTCAGTCCTGAGACTGATTTGATGCAGCTCTCCATGCTACTCTATCCTGTGCAAGCTTTTTCATCTCCCAGTACCTATTGCAACCTACATCCTTCTGAATCTGCTTAGTGTATTCATCTCTTGGTCTCCCTCTACGATTTTTACCCTCCACGCTGCCCTCCAACACTAAATTGGTGATCCCTTGATGCCTCAGAACATGTCCTACCAACCGATCCCTTCTTCTGGTCAAGTTGTGCCACAAACTTCTCTTCTCCCCAATCCTATTCAATACTTCCTCATTAGTTATGTGATCTACCCATCTAATCTTCAGCATTCTTCTGTAGCACCACATTTCGAAAGCTTCTATTCTCTTCTTGTCCAAACTATTTATCGTCCATGTTTCACTTCCATACATGGCTACACTCCATACAAATACTTTCAGAAATGACTTCCTGACACTTAAATCAATACTGGATGTTAACAAATTTCTCTTCTTCAGAAACGCTTTCCTTGCCATTGCCAGCCTACATTTTATATCCTCTCTACTTCGACCATCATCAGTTATTTTGCTCCCCAAATAGCAAAACTCCTTTACTACTTTAAGTGCCTCATTTCCTAATCTAATTCCCTCAGCATCACCCGACTTAATTAGACTACATTCCATTATCCTTGTTTTGCTTTTGTTGATGTTCATCTTATATCCTCCTTTCAAGACACTGTCCATTCCATTCAACTGCTCTTCCAAGTCCTTTGCTGTCTCTGACAGAATTACAATGTCATCGGCGAACCTCAAAGTTTTTATTTCTTCTCCATGAATTTTAATACCTACCCCGAATTTTTCTTTTGTTTCCTTTACTGCTTGCTCAATATACAGATTGAACAACATCGGGGAGAGGCTACAACCCTGTCTTACTCCCTTCCCAACCACTGCTTCCCTTTCATGTCCCTCGACTCTTATAACTGCCATCTGGTTTCTGTACAAATTGTAAATAGCCTTTCGCTCCCTGTATTTTACCCCTGCCACCTTCAGAATTTGAAAGAGAGTATTCCAGTCAACATTGTCAAAAGCTTTCTCTAAGTCTACAAATGCTAGAAACGTAGGTTTGCCTTTCCTTAATCTTTCTTCTAAGATAAGTCGTAAGGTCAGTATTGCCTCACGTGTTCCAGTGTTTCTACGGAATCCAAACTGATCTTCCCCGAGGTTGGCTTCTACTAGTTTTTCCATTCGTCTGTAAAGAATTCGTGTTAGTATTTTGCAGCTGTGGCTTATTAAACTGATTGTTCGGTAATTTTCACATCTGTCAACACCTGCTTTCTTTGGGATTGGAATTATTATATTCTTCTTGAAGTCTGAGGGTATTTCGCCTGTTTCATACATCTTGCTCACCAGATGGTAGAGTTTTGTCAGGACTGGCTCTCCCACGGCCGTCAGTAGTTCCAATGGAATATTGTCTACTCCGGGGGCCTTGTTTCGACTCAGGTCTTTCAGTGCTCTGTCAAACTCTTCACGCAGTATCGTATCTCCCATTTCATCTTCATCTACATCCTCTTCCATTTCCATAATATTGTCCTCAAGTACATCGCCCTTGTATAGACCCTCTATATACTCCTTCCACCTTTCTGCTTTCCCTTCTTTGCTTAGAACTGGGTTTCCATCTGAGCTCTTGATATTCATACAAGTCGTTCTCTTATCTCCAAAGGTCTCTTTAATTTTCCTGTAGGCGGTATCTATCTTACCCCTAGTGAGATAGGCCTCTACATCCTTACATTTGTCCTCTAGCCATCCCTGTTTAGCCATTTTGCACTTCCTGTCGATCTCGTTTTTGAGACGTTTGTATTCCTTTTTGCCTGTTTCACTTACCGCATTTTTATATTTTCTCCTTTCATCAATTAAATTCAATATTTCTTCTGTTACCCAAGGATTTCTACTAGCCCTCGTCTTTTTACCTACTTGATCCTCTGCTGCCTTCACTACTTCATCCCTCAAAGCTACCCATTCTTCTTCTACTGTATTTATTTCCCCTATTCCTGTCAATTGCTCCCTTATGCTCTCCCTGAATCTCTGTACAACGTCTGGTTCTTTCAGTTTATCCAGGTCCCATCTCCTTAAATTCCCACCTTTTTGCAGTTTCTTCAGTTTTAATCTACAGGTCATAACCAATAGATTGTGGTCAGAGTCCACATCTGCCCCTGGAAATGTCTTACAATTTAAAACCTGGTTCCTAAATCTCTGTCTTACCATTATATAATCTATCTGATACCTTTTAGTATCTCCAGGGTTCTTCCATGTATACAACCTTCTTTCATGATTCTTAAACCAAGTGTTAGTTATGATTATGTTGTGCTCTGTGCAAAATTCTACCAGGCGGCTTCCTCTTTCATTTCTGTCCCCCAATCCATATTCACCTACTATGTTTCCTTCTCTCCCTTTTCCTACACTCGAATTCCAGTCACCCATGACTATTAAATTTTCGTCTCCCTTCACAATCTGAATAATTTCTTTTATTTCATCATACATTTCTTCAATTTCTTCGTCATCTGCAGAGCTAGTTGGCATATAAACTTGTACTACTGTAGTAGGTGTGGGCTTCGTATCTATCTTGGCCACAATAATGCGTTCACTATGCTGTTTGTAGTAGCTTACCCGCATTCCTATTTTCCTATTCATTATTAAACCTACTCCTGCATTACCCCTATTTGATTTTGTGTTTATAACCCTGTAGTCACCTGACCAGAAGTCTTGTTCCTCCTGCCACCGAACTTCACTAATTCCCACTATATCTAACTTCAACCTATCCATTTCCGTTTTTAAATTTTCTAACCTACCTGCCCGATTAAGGGATCTGACATTCCACGCTCCGATCCGTAGAACGCCAGTTTTCTTTCTCCTGATAACGACATCCTCTTGAGTAGTCCCCGCCCGGAGATCCGAATGGGGGACTATTTTACCTCCGGAATATTTTACCCAAGAGGACGCCATCATCATGTAATCATACAGTAAAGCTGCATGCCCTCGGGAAAAATTACGGCTGTAGTTTCCCCTTGCTTTCAGCCGTTCGCAGTACCAGCACAGCAAGGCCGTTTTGGTTATTGTTACAAGGCCAGATCAGTCAATCATCCAGACTGTTGCCCTTGCAACTACTGAAAAGGCTGCTGCCCCTCTTCAGGAACCACACGTTTGTCTGGCCTCTCAACAGATACCCCTCCGTTGTGGTTGCACCTACGGTACGGCTATCTGTATCGCTGAGGCACGCAAGCCTCCCCACCATCGGCAAGGTCCATGGTTCATGGGGGGGGTTTTTTCACCCGAGGGAGGACTCGAACCAAGAACCTCTCGTTTCGTATTTGAGCACTCTGACCACGGGACCACTGCCTCTGTATGAGCCCTAATTTTTCTTATGACACTATGATGAAAAGGATAGTTGCTACTCCCCACACAGAGGAGATGCTGAGTAGCAGATAGGCCCAACAAAAAGACTGTCAAACAATGTTGTCAATATCTGCAACTCAGGATCTCCTCTATATGGCGAGTAGTAGCAATTATCCTTTCCATAATACTGTCATTATTCCATCCTGGATTTTCCATTGTCTAATTACTCTTATCTTACATTTGTGGTCCTTGAGCAAAATGTACATTGGTGCAGTAGAATAGTTCTGCAATCAGCTTTAACTGCCAGTCCTTCACGAATCCTGTCTGTAGCAGTTGCATAATGATTGAAACTACCAGTAATAAAAATAGCAGCATGCCTCTGAATTGCTTTAATGTCTTCCTCTAATCCAACCTGTTGGGGATCCCAAACACTTCAGAAGTACTCAGGAATGGATCCCACTAGTGTCCTACATGCAGTCTGCTTTACAGATGAACCACAATTTCCTAAAATTTGCCCAAACTGAAGTCGACCATTTGCTTATCCTACTATCAAGCTTGTAGGATAATTCCATTTCATATTGCTTTGCAACATTACACCTAGATATTTAATCAACATGGCGGTATCAAGCAATACGCTAATAATGCTGTACTTAAACATTGCAGGGTTGTCTTTCCTGCTCATCTGCATTAACTTACATTTTTCTATGTTAAGAGCAAGCTGCCACTCATCACACAAACAAGAAATTTTGTGCACCACAGCTACCTCAGTAAACACCTGCAGATTGCTGCTCACTCTCGGTCCTATCAAATTTCCCTGTGGCATTCCTGATGATATCCTTCTATCACAGGAACACTTCCTGCAGATGATAATGTAATGTGTTCTATTACAACATGATTCTGGGGTTAGACTTTCTGTTAGAACAACATGTCAAAATTGGCCTTCAGTGACATATGATGGAACTTAGAGGGATGATATTCTGACTAGGGGAAACTGTGGAGTATTGTAGCAAGGTTCATCTAACTTAGGGACATATCGGCCGAATTGTGTACAAAATCACTAAGTCTTGATTAGCTTGATATTAAGCCAGAGGGCACTGGAAAGTTTCTTTGGGTGTGTTTAGAACCTAAGTTGCCTGTCGATATGTTGTCTATAAAAGAACCACTAGACGAGAACAATGTAGTGGACACATCATGTTGTTTGGGAGAGAGACGGAAAAATGTTACCTGTGAATTTACAAAATTTTGACACAGATGAAATGAAATTAACAAAGGAACTGTTAGTAATGAATTTAGTAATTCTAGAGGAAGATGATTGGGACATGCAAAATGTGAACCATGGTCAGACACAGTCTGCCACTAAAACTGCATATGCTACTAAAGATGATGGAGCATCTGGAAGGAATGAAAAAGACAGAGATGAAGAAGCTGCTATTAGAATTCGAGGAATTATTTTATCCTCAAAGTCTGTTGCCAGAGACGCCTATGACATAATACCAAATTCCAACAGAAATGAAGCATCATTATATCAGGAACTGCGCCATATACCTTGACATTTACAGACAATTATGGAGAATTTCATCAAACAACAACCTGAAACACAGATTCTGCTGTGACTATCAATATCTTAATAGTAAAACGATGATAGATGTGTACCCAATACTCAACATCATGGTGACAACTGGTAACTGGGACAGTGCCAGTACTTCTCTACTGGGGATGTAAGGAGTGGGTACTTTAAGTTAGAGGTTCAGGGGACCAGCATCTGCAGACCCCAGCAACATTTGGTAATTGATGGATGGGGTACTGAGAGGGTTGAAACTTCATCAGTGATTGGTGTGCCTTAATGATATAATTGTTTTCTTGATGGATGTGGGAGACCATATACAATGATTAAGAGATGTTTTTAAAAGGTAATGTATTGCACATCTTATATTAAGCACAGAGAAGTATCATTTTCCTTGGAGAAAGTTGGGTATGGTATGTAATTAGTAAAGAAGGGATAACAAAGGGCCTAAGATTGGTACAAGCAATATAGGACTTTCCTGTTCTTAAGACAAGTAAGGAGCTACAGACATTTTTGTGGGTCTCCAATGATTACTGGAGATTCGTCAAGGAGTTTGCAGATATTGCAGGCCACTCAAACAACTATTGAAAAAAAGTTGTGAAATTCAAGTAGACCAAGGAGTGTCAAACCACATTATGGGCTTGGATAAAGCTCTGACACTGAGCCCAGAAAAAATGTTCAGCTTAATGTATGGAATTCTGTATTTTCATTGTTATCTTTGTGGAAAGAAATTCTGGTTTTAACCAACTATGCACCTCTAAAATGGTTATTAGGTTTGAAGGACCCTTCTACCAGGCCCACAAGGTGGGTGTTGAGTTTGTGTGAACTGGATTATGAAGCTGTGCATAAGCCAGGAAAGAAGCACGGTAATACAGATGATATGAACACGAAGGTAGCAGTAGTACTGTAGTGTCGCGGAATAGTAAAGAGTTGGAAATGTGGAACATTGTCAAAGTTTCGTTGCCTATGCCGAGAGCCAGAGGCAGTAGGTTAGCCAAGAGGTAAGAGGATTGCACATGTATCGGAATGTGTCATTACGCAGGAGCAATGGCCTGGTTACACACAACAGGCGAGAGAGAATTGGTTAGCGCGTGGGTTTGTGTTATAGACGGAGACTTTTGTAGAGTGTAAGACTGAGGTATAGCATCAGCTGTACAGCATTTCACAACTTTGCATAAGTCTCTCGTAACAACACGTAGCTCTGTCACAAGAACATCTAAGGGGCGAGTACAGCAGATAAGTCAGCAGTATGAGTGGAACGAATGCGTTCATTACAAACAAGCATGACGTCAGGACGTTGCTCATGCTTCCTTTAAATACGCCAGCTTTGATAGCAACAAGGCACTCGCAGTTAGATGTGTACTGGGATGCTGCGTAGCGCTAAGCTCGGTGATCGACATGTTAATCTTTATTAAGGAGATATTGCAGTAAGGGCGGCCCATCCAGCAGCAGACATGTGGGGACAGTACCAGCTCTGGTCCTCTCTGCTGCTGCTGTCAATCATCAACCCAGGATTAGCAGACATCGCGGCAGACTCGCTTGCCGCCAATGCTGACCACATCAGTGAGCCGTCGTTGAGATCGTGTGGGGCCTAGGCCCTGTGCATCTGCCGTCACGTACCGGGTGAGCCAACGACGCTGGGGGATTGCGGCCCGCTCCGCCCATCCACCGCAGACGAGCCACCAGAAGGAGCAGGGAAGAAGACAGGGTGGGACAGAGTACACTCTGCACTACGAGAATGCCTCTCATGCCGACAGCACTGGGACTCCAACCCAGAGCCTCCTACACACAGCGGCCAGCTGTCCACCTCTGACCCGGGCGGCCAGGCGGGCACCGCCCGCCATGCGCGGCGGAAGTAAGGGCATTCCGCCGCTATGTCAGAGCACGCGGCGCTGCGCTAGCAAGACTGGTGCCGGAGCTGGTGTCATCGCTATGAGTCAACGAGGACTCGGGGAAGGTCGTTGATATCACCAAGTTCATCCAACCTGTGTTACGCAGGCCACATTGTACTCAGCAGGAATAAAGGTGTTATGAATTAATAATGTTTCTTTGGCGTGTCTGAGCCGTCCACAGTCATTTCCTAGCACCCTGACAACTAGAGAGGTCACCGCTCGGCCTCCAGTCCACCGTAGTCGAGCGGGACCACCAGGGCGCCTACAGTACAGGAACTGAGCCATGGTCTTTTTGAATGGCAAGCAGTGCAAGTCACTGATAATGATTGTAAGCTGTACATAACACAAGTGCAGTTCAGCGTGTGTGACAGCCTTTCATTCAAGTCAACTAGGTTGGGGACACTTGTGGTAGTACCAGTTATGTTTGAGGAAGAAGCATTAAGGGAAACATACAACGTGCTACCTGAGCATGGAGATCAGAGGACAACAAATTGGAGGGTGGAAAAACAGTACTGTTGAAATGAGATGAAGAAGTGGACTAATACGTATAGCTAGTGTACAATGTGCACAGTAAGTGGACATGAACCACAGGCAAGTGCCATCACAATTGTTACAAGAGGTAACTAGGCCATCTGAAATGATAATGGATAGCCTACATCGATTTGACACTACTCCAGTGGAAACAGTTTCATTTCAATGATTATTAACTGCTTCTCATGGCATGTGGAACTGATCACCATTCCGAATCATTAAGCAACTATGGTGGCAGAAGTAATGGCCAACAACTGGTTGCTCAAATTTGGGTGAAACTAGGACAGATAGATCAGGGGTGCAGTACACAAAGGAAGCGGCTACTCGGGTAGCAGAGTACTTGCACATGGGGGTTTTTTAGGCTAGGGAGTAGTGCGAGGTGTCCTGATGAACACTCACCAGTCAACGTGCAGGCAGGGAAATCAGAACGCGCTCAGTGTAAAGACACTTCAGCTATCAAGATATTCGGAATAAAGTTCCTGAATTTACTGCCATCCACGAAGCGTGTGGCACACAAATTATTCTTGGGACTGAGACCTGGCTGAACCCTGAGATAGGAAGTTCTGAAATATTTAGTGAGGGTTGGAATGTGTATCGGGAAGACAGATTAGACACCGTAGGAGGTGGTGTCTTCATTGCAGTTGACAAAAATATTGTGTCTACTGAAGTCGAAGTAGAGTGTGATTGTGAAGTTATCTGGCTAGGAGAAATAAAGTTAATTGTTGGGTGTTATTACCGGCCACCAGGTTCCACCGTGTCAGTTCTAGAATCATTCAAAGGGAGTCTACACTCTGTATTGCATATGTACCTGGATCATGCTATATTAATCGGAGGCGACTTCAACCTATCTAGTATAGACTGGGATGTCTATGGATTCATTACAGGTGGCACAGACAAGCCGTCGTGTGAACTACTTTTGAACACATTATCTGAAAACTGTCTTGAGCAGCTAAATCGACAGCCAACGCATAATGGAAATATTTTAGATCTGGTAGCCATGAACAGACCAGACCTCATCGACGATGTCAGTGTTGAGGCAGGGATTAGCGATCATGATGTTGTCATTACAACTATGGTCACGAAAGTTAAAAAATCGGTCAAGAAGGCTAGGAGAGTATTCTTACTAGAAAGAGCAGATAAGCACTTGTCAGCATCCCACTTAGTAAATGAACCGACTTCATTTACTTCCGGTACGATGGATGTGGAAGAATTCTGGGCAAATTTTAAACACATTGTGAATCACACATTGGAGAAGTATGTGCCGAAAAAGTGGGTTAAGGACAGAAAAGACCCACCGTGGTTTAACAGCGCAATTCAGAGAATGCTCAGGAAGCAAAGACAGTTGCACTTGCGTAACAAGAAAGATCGGGAGAATGAGGATAGGCAAAAGTTAGTAGAGATTCATGCTGCTGTAAAAAGAGCAATGCGCAAAGCATACAACCACTACCACTGTCATACCTTAGCAAAAGATCTTGCTGAAAACCCAAGGAAATTCTGGTCTTACGTAAAATCGGTAAGCAGATCGAAGGCTTCCATCCAGTCACTCACTGATCAGTCTGGCCTGGCAACGGAAGACAGCAAAATGAAAGCTGAAATTTTAAATTTAGCATTTGAGAAATCTTTCACGCAGGAGGATCATACAGACATACTGCAGTTTGAGTCTCATACAGTTTCCAGTATGGAGGACATAGTGATAGACATCCCTGGGGTTGTGAAGCAGCTGAATGGGTTGAAAATAAATAAATCGCCAGGTCCTGATGGGATTCCAATTCGGTTTTACAGAGAGTACTCTACTGCATTGGCTCCTTACTTAGCTTGTATTTATCGTGAATCTCTTGCTCAGCGTAAAGTCCTGAGCGACTGGAAAAAAGCGCAGGTGATGCCTATATATAAGAAGGGTAGAAGGACGGATCCTCAAAATTACAGACCAAGATCCTTAACATTGGTTTGTTGCAGGATTCTCGAACATATTCTCAGTTTGAATATAATGAATTTCCTTGAGACAGAGAAGTTGCTGCCCATGCATCAGCACGGCTTTAGAAAGCATCGCTCCTGTGAAATGCAACTCGCCCTTTTTTCACGTGATATCTTGCGAACCATGGATGAAGGGATCAAACGGATGCCATATTCCTTGACTTCCAGAAAGCGTTTGACTCGGTGCCCCACTGCAGAGTCCTAACTAAGGTACGAGCATATGAGATTGGTTCCCAAATATGTGAGTGGCTCAAAGACTTCTTAAGTAATAGAACCCAGTACGTTGTCCTCGATGGTGAGTGTTCATCGGAGGTGAGGGTATCATCTGGAGTGCCCCAAGGAAGTGTGGTAGGTCTACTGTTGTTTTCTATCTACATAAATGATCTTTTGGATAAGGTGGATAGCAATGTATGGCTGTTTGCTGATGATGCTGTGGTGTACGAGAAGGTGCCGTCGTTGAGTGACTGTAGGAGGATACAAGACAACTTGGACAGGTTTGTGACTGGTGTAAAGAATTGCAGCTAACTCTAAATATAGATAAATGTAAATTAATGCAGATGAATAGGAAAAAGAATCCCGTAATGTTTGAATACTCCATTACTAGTGTAGCACTTGACAAGTCACGTAAATTAAATATTTGGGCGTAACATTGCAGAGCGATATGAAGTGAGACAAGCATGTAATGGCAGTTGTGGGGAAGGCAGATAGTCGTCTTTGGTTCATTGGTAGAATTTTGGGAAGATGTGGTTCATTTGTAAAGAAGACCGCTTATAAAACACTAATACGACCTATTCTTGAGTACTGCTCAAGCGTTTGGGATCCCTATCAGGTCGGATTGAGGGAGGACAGAAGCAATTCAGAGGCAGGCTGCTAGATTTGTTACTGGTAGGTTTGATCATCACGGGTGTTACGGAAATGCTTCAGGAACTCGAGTGGGAGTCTCTGGAGGAAAGGGGGCATTCTTTTCGTGAATCGCTACTGAGGAAATTTAGAGAACCAGCACTTGAGGCTGACTGCAGCACAATTTTACTGCCGCCAACTTATATTTCGCGGAGAGACCACAAAGATAAGATAAGAGAGATTAGGGCTCGTACAGAGGCATATAGGCAGTCATTTTTCCCTCATTCTGTTTGTGAGTGGAACAGGGAGAGAAGATGCTAGTTGTGGTATGAGGTACCCTATGCCATGCACCGTATGGTGGATTGTGGAGTATGTATGTAGATGTAGATTTGGAAATTAAGGACTAGTCTACTGCACCCACAAACTAATGGAAGAACAGAGCATTTGCATAATACTACTGGTAGAATGTGATGCTGCTATGTAAACGATCACCATAATTATTGGGGAACATTTGCCTTGGTAGCCTAATCTAAAAATTTCACTTTAGTACTCCACTACTCCCTTATTTGGTAGCATATGCAAGAAAGATTACTTCACCATTTGCTAATAATATACTGGAAATTGGTAGGGATTGAGAGATGGTTCGCAATTTCTCCAAGATACTAAGAGAGGTGTGGAGGCATGCACAGAGGGCAAACAGCAAAGCACTAAAATGACAAGAGGTAGTGTGGAAATACACTGAGAAATTGTCGCATTGTAGGGTAGGGCAGCTGGTAATGTTGTCAAGCCCTTATACCGCAAAAAATAAAAAGTTTGGCACAAGTTAAAAGGGATTGTGCCATGTGATAAAAACAACATTACCAGTCGACATCAAGCTTCAGTTGCCAACTACAATGACAGTTCACGCTGGATGCCTACAGCCATTTAAAGGTGCTCAAGATGCATTGCCATTAATACGAACACCCACAGCAAAGAAAAAGGAGAAAGGAAGTGAGAAAAAGAGTGAGTACGAAGATGCTACGTGACCTGTGTGTGTATTTTGTATTATGCTGTAATGTGATTATGAAGTTAGGCTGCATTTAAGTGTAGAGCAGTGGTAATCAATTTGGTCTCTTATCACCCACTACTGGGGATTCCAGCTTTCTTTGTGGGCAGTACACAGTAGGGGTTTAAAAAATTTTTTCATCACGTTTTCATAATATTTTGACATGTAGTATCCAGTAAGTAATAATTAATATATGCTTTAACTTGCTATGCCTCTGGTTTATAAATTTTATAAAGTTATGTCCCTTCTCTTTATAAATCACCACTGCTATGGTACTGGTGGTTGTTTGGAAAATTTTGCTATCAGGAAGCAGCATGGTACAAAATAAGTTTTTGTGTGCCACAGTTATTGTAGTTTTATGTCTGGGGTTTATGGTCAATGTATGTGTAAGAAGTGAGTTACATGACAACAAACCTTTCTGAAGGGGGGAGGGAGAGTAACTGCAGATCCCTGGTATGAGATTGCAGAGTGTCGGAGTTGAGGATGTGAGGAGTCCTAATCATGGCAGTGCTTCACCTGTTCACTGAGAATGGAATGGGGGGCCCTACAAGATCAGTGCCTGGAAACCCGAGTGCTGTTTATCGGACAAGAGTATGTGGCTACCACCCATCATTAATGGACTTTGATGCTAATTTTTAATGCAAGGAAGGTGAGAAGTGAGGTGAGGATACTGGAGGATGTGTCTTCAGCACTGTGACATGAAACAGAGAGAAAAAGTGTATTCAGAGAAGTGTGGTAGGAGTACAATAAATGCACAAGTCCTATGAATGATTAAGGGCACAAATTCAGCATGGAACAGATGTGGTGCAGCACACATTCCAGCAATGCAAGGGGTGTTGGTTATAAGCTGGTGGAAGGATATTAAAAACCGTGTTCGGAACAGTGGATGAGAGCAACAGCATGGAGCTGAACGGTACCATGGAACGAATTAAGGTAATGAAAAACGGGAACAACAGGACGGTGCACTGGCATAATCTGCAGTAACAGGAGGTTTTGAATGATATCCAATTGTTATGGAAGAAGACTGAGGTAGTGGAGTATGTATGGTAGTGGAGTATGTGAAGCCACTGGTTGACACAGTGAACTGTGATCTAGGCATTATGCAGACTGGAGTGGATGTGTTGGACACAGGGTAACAATTACAAGGTTACTAAAATTGTTCATCAACAGCATTTGTGCTGCACGAGTAATGGTCAGTTTGCACGAAGCCATTCACAATGGAGTACACAGACAGTTACTTTCAGCACTCTTAGCACCAGAGAAGTAGCTGATAAGTTTGTGGAAGGCACAGGAGGAGGTACTACAGGAGTCGGGACTCACTGAGGAGCCAAACAAGCAAAATTTATCACTATTCTACCGTATTGCAAGAGTGGATGTTAGGATGCACCAAGCACAACTATAGATGCTCATTAAGGTTGAGAACCTAAGGATAATGTGTATAGGTAAGAACACGGGAAATATTGCTGTTATCAAGGAGGTCAACAGGCATGCAGTAATGGTGACAGAGGAACTCCATGACTGTCAGAGGGACAGGATTACAATTTGCTCAACCCAAATGATTCAGACTAGCACAGGCACATGTGAAGCTCACTTGTTCCTAGGCAAAACAGGCAGGCAGAGCTGTCCACATGACATCTAGGAGCCTCAACTCTACCTCCAACAAAGAGAGCTAAACTGAATCTAGTATATGTACAACACCATAGTGGTGGTAGCAAAATGCTAGAGGCAGGCTAGTCACATGCAAGAAGAGAAATTCACTGCAGTGGTTTATTAATTAATGGGGCAGTTTGTGGCATAATGGGACTGACATTCCACCTGCAATCACCATTACAGGGATTACCTAGTTAAACGTAACATAGCCACAGTTGTACTGGCCAGAAAAACTGCTAGGAGTGCATAACATCTTTAAGCTGGACCTAATCCTCTCACTGAAGCAGTTCCTAGCAATCTGAGGACATTTTTCGGCAGAATGGATGCTACAGCATGCACACCAATATCACGAAAAACAATGCTCAATTACTGTGACCTGGGATGTCACAATATAGATTCTCGGTTTCGTTCTTTGCGGCTCTCTCCTCTCTTAGATGGAGAGCCACCTACCCAAATGACCCCGTGTAATGCAGATTCAAGAACACTGGATCACGAATCATGTATGAGGTATACAGAATGGAAATGGAGAGTGTTGTGTGCAAGAACACTGCAATCCAAGTAGTGTTACAAAGTATGTTTCCTAGTATTTGAGGCAGACTCCTGCCCAGGAGCCCAGGAGAATGAGACTCACCCTTCTGCACTGATATGGGCACCCTAGTGAGATGCGCCGTGACTCACAAGAGCAAGATCCATCAACTGGAGGCTGTCATCCACTGCAAGTACTCAGGCAGCCTTCCACAACCTTTGCATCTCCCATGAGCGACCTCTTTGTATCACCATTCCTGGCCAAGCGCCATGTGCTTAATGGGGACATGTCTATTGCACTGTGTTGCTATGATTGCAATTGCTTTCATTTTAATAAAATATGTGACTTTTAATGTTTTTTATCTGAACTGCCACTGTCCTGCAGATTAGCCACTGCCACAACCCAACCTTGCACACAAGTGGTCCCTGTCCCCAGGTCCACTTCAATGTAGTCTTTAACCTCAGCAACTGTGCCAGAAGCAATCGCACATCTCTCCATTTATGGCTATGACACTAGAACACATCAAAAGTAACACTTCATACAATATATGACCTGTATCTTTAAAATGTCTGTCCCATTATCTCCAGTAAATTTCATGAACATTCTTCATGATTAATGTACAACACACAATACATTTCACCTATTCACACTGTGACATCAATTATAAAAACAAAAATAATTATGGACAACAAAATGCACACATGTTAAATTATTTGAAGTGTTAAACACAGAACACTGAGATACAAAATAACACCAGAGTCAACAATTAAACGTGACAATTGAGAGTTGTCAGTCCATTATCAGTCTGACACACCTCATATTTATTACATAAATTCCATTAATCACAATTAGTTATCTTCCTGTCAATCAGTTTATGCTTGATGCTAACTACAGTAATGATATCAGTGACTGTAATAGTCAACCTGTCTATTCCTATCTATGAACCTTCTCTATACCAATTAGGAATTTCTACATGTGGAATAGTACACATCAATTGTGAGCCACAGTCTTTTGAGCCAGTTATAAGCCACAGCAGGGACTGCAGGCTGAGATCCCTCCAGTGACACTCCCTCAGAGACAGACTGACTTATCAGCCCCTGTCGACAAGAGGACGGGTAGTGACTGAGGTCAACTGTAGTGCAAGTACACATCTGAGCCACCCATTTTGTCAGTCCCTGCAAATTTATTCCCATGACCTATAGGCAGCCAGTGTACGCAGCATGCATCTAGTCAAATGCTAGAATAATGGATTATGGGAGAGTTGCCTGTAGCCAGTAAATGGCAGTTTTACAACCAGGCCTAGGTGGCAAAAAGCATGCTTAGCAGAGAGCATTGTACTCAGTTCAATGGCTACTCAGAATGCAGGTGGAGTGGTGAGCAGTTTGAACAGATCCCTATCTCCTGCCATCCCAAAGGAAGCGACACTATTCTGCCTTGTTTAACGTGTTTTCTCTCTCCCAGTGAAAGGGAGTTGAAATCAAAACAATACTAGCCCCAGTGGGTGCAGAATTCTTCCACCAAAAAGTGGGAGATGTGCTCATTGAGTGTTTTTTAAAAAGTCTAAGAGTGTGGGAGCTAGAAGCTGACTTTCTGGAAATTTTGTGCATGGCAAGACATTATACTGATTGACTGAAAAAGCAATCAATGTAGTAGGAACATGACACAGAATGCTCTAGAAACAGCATTGGTGGGAAGCCAGCTGATTGGAGATCATTTTTCATAGATTCCTTGGCTAGACAGACCCTTAACAATTATGTTATTGGCCAATGTTTGGTGTACATTTTTCACTGGAGAATTATCTTCATGGTAAAGACTCTGCTCTGAATTGGGACAGGAGAGATAATTGAGAGAAGTCACTTGCATTGTACACAGCTTACCTTTCTACACAGCGATTATGGTGAGATTATCTGACAGCATTGACTGAAGTTTACAGATTTTTCGACACTTAATTATATTTGTGAGGACTCATCCATGACTTGGGGAGCAAGGATACTTGCATGCTATTTTCATTTCACAATTTGGTACAATCCTATGATCACCGTGTATCCACCCATGGCTATGTTTTATGCGATTAATTTATTAGACTGATAATTAGTTCTGAACCCTAATGCCTTTTCTGGAACTTTGCCAAGTTAACCCAGTGCTAATCATATCTCATTTCATGTTGTTTTCCCTATGTGCTTCATTAAGATCAATGTTAATGTCATTATATGACTTGTGCATAATGAGAATGATTATAATAAACTTATATTCACTAGGGCCATGATTTTAATTCAGTAGCTAGTGAATTTCTTTTCCTTGCAGTATACTATTAATGGTATCTGTGTAGACCAACACCAGGACTCATTTATCATGACCATTCCTTTAACACTGTTAAACCTGTTATGCAACAGTTCTTAATTTGATATCTGAGTTCCCTAGGGAGCAATCCATCTCTCAGTTGCCCAGCTGATGCAAATCCTTACAGCGGCCAGAAATCTTGTGTCCGTTAGTGCAGTTGGTACTTTGCATGATTTAACAGTTACTTCAGTACAACATAGATCAGTGAATCATGCTGCATAAGTAAACTATATATCACTGGATGGATACAAAAATAATCTACTCATCAACTGAAGGCAGGAGAACACACTTCTAAAGATACCGAAATTTGTAAGCTTTCAGAGCCAGTGGCTCCTTTTACTGGCATAAGGGTTGAATGAGAAGGAAGAAGGCTAAAGGAAAAGGTGTGGTGAGGTGTATGAAATGGGGAGAGTTTGGAAAAATCCCCCAGAACGCCAAGTCAGAGGAGACTTACTGGACCGGGTGAGAAGGAAAAACACACATTCACATGTATGAGTAAACTAGATAGATAAAATAGTTAGTCAAGATGAAATTTTCAAGAACAAGTAACTCAGCCTTAGAGAGACCAATTAACAAACTGTGAAATAAAGGTCAAATTAAAGTTATTCTACATTAATGAGAGAATGCAGGAAGGCTCATGGAAGCAGAAAAATACATTCAAAGAATAAATAACAACCAATTTGTGAAAAAAGTCGTAAAAAACAAATCACACAGTATGAAACAAGTGCTGATAATTTTAAGAAAAAGATGATTGGAATGAAGAAAAATCATACTTTTGCCCAAATCTCAGAACTGAAAAGAATAAAGTAGAAAAAGACAAAGAAGAAGAGGTTATTCCACATATAAGATTACTTTCTATTCTGGTTCTTCCACCTTCTTTCAGTACTTTGTAGAATAACAAGAATTAGATGTGCTCTCTAAGAAGACTCTAGGAGGTTGGCTGATGGCAGCTAGAGGATAAAAACAGTCTAATGACATTGTTCAGCATTGGTGGACTGCTTGTCAGTACTAATTTTAGCCAGCAAACAACACTATGTTTAGTGACCTACACCTAAAAACCAAAATAACACCTGGAGGTAGAAGTCAGTGAAATGTTATGAGTAACAGAGTATGAAATCATCTTATTTATAGTCAAGTGAAACAATGGAAACTCCAGGTTGGCATTCCAGTCCAAACTGCCAGAGTTGGTGGTCATGAGTGTGTGAAGTGTGCCTGCTTGTGTGAATAAATGTGTGTGTGCGTTTCCCTGTTTATAGGCAAGTTAGTCACAATAAATAAAATTTGTGACTGGAAATCAGTAGTCATTATGATTTGTACAGTTACCGTGTAGTCCGTACTGGAAATACCAACTGAGTACCACCATCAGTTTTATGTTGCTGTTGTTGTGGTCTTCAGTCCAGAGACTGGTTTGATGCAGCTCTCCATGCTATTCTATCCTGTGCACGCTTCTTTGTCTCACAGTACCTACTGCAACCCACATCCTTCTGAATCTGTTTAGTGTATTCATCTCTTGGTCTCCCTCTATGATTTTTATCCTCCACGCTGCCCTCCAATACTAAATTGGTGATCCCTTGATGCCTCAGAACATGTCCTTCCAACCGATCCCTTCTTCTAGTCAAGTTGTGCCACAAATTTCTCTTCTCTCCAATTCTATTGAATACCTCCTCATTAGTTATGTGATCTACCCATCTAATCTTCATCGTTCTTCTGTAGCACCACATTTTGAAAGCTTCTATTCTCTTCTTGTCTAAACTATTTATCATCCACTTTTAACTTCCATACATGGCTACACTCCATACAAATACTTTCAGAAACGGCTTCCTGACACTTAAATCTATACTCAACTTCAGAAACACTTTCCTTGCCATTGCCAGTCTGCATTTATATCCTCTCTACTTCGACCATCATCAGTTATTTTGCACCCCAAATAGCAAAACTCATTTACTGCTTTAAGCGTCTCATTTCCTAATCCCATTCCCGTAACATCACCTGATTTAATTCGATTACATTCCATTATCCTCATTTTGCTTTTGTTGATGTTCATCTAATATCCTCCTTTCAAGACACTATCCATTCCATTCAGCTGCTCTTCCAGGTCCTTTGCTGTCTCTGACAGAATTACAATGTCATCGGCGAACCTCAAGGTTTTTATTTCTTCTCCATGGATTTTAATTCCTACCCCGAATTTTTCTTTTGTTTCCTTTACTGCTTGCTCAATAAACAGATTGAATAACATCAGGGATAGGCTACAACCCTGTCCCACTCCCATCCCAACCACTGCTTCCGTTTCACGCCCCTCGACTCTTATAACTGCCATCTGGTTTCTGTACAAATTGTAAATAGGCTTTCACTCCCTGTATTTTACCCCTGCCACCTTCAGAATTTGAAAGAGAGTATTCCAGTCAACATTTTCAAAAGCTTTCTCTAAGTCTACAAATGCTAGAAACATAAGTTTGCCTTTCCTTAATCTATTTTCTAAGATTATTTACAGATGAATGGAAAAACTGGTAGAAGCCAACCTCGGGGAAGATCAGTTTTATATTTATGTGAAATTCTAGGTTATAAAATAGCAACAGGAAAGTGGAAAATCAGTAATGTGAAAGCTTTGCATCATGTTTCAAAGAGATTGTCTGAATTCTATGAATAATTCTTTGTTGGTTTGGCAACAGGTTCATAATCTCACATTTAATAAACATTTGATGGTGGTATTTGCTGCTGTTTGACATATCGCAGTAAAAAATCAAGATTAATGACATAAAAATGGGAACAGAAAAATGAAGAGAAAGTAAGGAAGGAAGAGATATTTCTTTCTTTGGAATCTTATTACACATACAAGATGTGCTAAAGTATTTAACTGTTTACATTGCTTTTTGACTCCTCAAAAAAACAGGGGACGATGAAAAATCTGAATAAATTTACCTTAATCCGTTGTCCTTCAGGATATGTGACAGCCCATGCACAATGAATGTTTTTGGATGGTGGTGAAGGGTAACCAGGACTTGTAATATTTGCTTCAGGTCCAAGTATTACTCCTCCACAATCAGAAACAGAATATTGACCAGAGAACTGTAATGTGCGCAAAGTTCCAATGGAATCCTGCCTGGCCACAATTTTGGTTGTTGGAAATGGGCTGCTGAAGTATTTTGGTGATGTAATATTTTTACACACTGACACACTGATTTCACCTGCAGAAAATGGACATCCAAATTGGTTTGATTAACAAGCACAATGAACACACAAGTAATAGAAATGAAACAGAAGCTGTAAATTACCTTACACTGTGAAACAAATTGATAGTAATATACATATACAAACAATAGTATAAATATAAACACAGAAAATCTGAAGTCTCCTTTATTTAGCCTATGTTAGCGGACTTTTGCAAATCATTTTATTATTTTAGTACAGTTTATTCAATAAACCAAATCACTGAACTGAAATAACAGGTTTTACACACCATCATCCATTTATTAACAGTTACAGGTATTGTGAGACAAGAGTGATCGATCCAATACTACGAGAAGAGTTATTGAACAAGAGGAATTATATGATTATTTACAAAACAGCAAGAGATATATAATATAATCTAAAGTTGTAGATGTAGTACTAGCCATAAAAAAGAACTAAAATTGTGGGAAACATACCAGCAAGTGACTGTAAGAGGAGATGAAGTGTCAAAACACAGATGATGAAATAATACAGTAAATAACATACCTTAAGTTGGAAATAGTAATGTATGGGATAGAATCATAGAACTGTGTGCATAAGAGTAACTGCTAGAGTAACAGTGCAAAATCATTTATCATTTACTTAAAAAACATGAAGATATTCAATTGAAAATTGCACTACAACCAGCATACAAAAACAAAAAAATACACGTTGTCTGGTACAGAAATAGTTACTGCCTAGGAAACGTGAGATTTAAAAATTTTTGCAGCAATGTCAATAATATATTATATTTTGAAGAAGGCCTTTTGTCTGAGAGCTTAAATGTATAGCAGCCCTTTTGTTGTGCTATTTGTGACTTAAGATCTCCTCTGTATGATGAGTATCAATCATCACTTTCATAATATTATCATTATATTTTTAGAGACAGAAAAACATGTCTTATGACTAGGAAAGAAAATCATAAAATAGGCATGAAATGAGGTACTTGAAATAGAAATTGTTTTCACGAATCATTAATTCACAAATAATTTTTTGTAAATCCCACCTTGAGGTACAACCTTCAATGATCTGGAATGAGTCCAATTATACATTAATAGGCAGAAGCAACTGCTGAAGAGGAGTTAACATGAAGCATATTAACAACAAAGTATGAACGCTGCTAATCTACTCTTATTGACAATTGTGGAAATTACTTTTAGATCACTTAATTTATGTATATTTAACAAAACCCTCCAATGAACCATGGACCTTTCCCACGTGGGATCACTTGTGTACCTCAGTAATTCAGATAGCTCTACAGTAGGTGCAACCAGAATGGAGGGGTACCCATGGAGAGACAAGATTAGCTTACAGTTCCTGAAGAGGGGAAAGAGCTTTTTCAGTACATGAATGGGAAATGTTACGGATAATTGACTGATCTGATCCTCTCCAAAAAAATATTTTGGGGGTAAAGTGGTCACGCATTAAGATCTCTGGGAGACTACAAGTAAGGATCGTGTTATCAGGAAAAACAAAACTGGCATTTTATAATTTGATGTGTGGAATGTTGGATCCCTTAATCAGATAGGTAGGCTGGTGAATATAAAATTGGAAATGGATAGGTTGAATTTAGGTATAGTAAGAATTAGCAAAGTGCTGTAACACAAAGAATAGGACTTCTGGTCAGGTGAATAGAGGGTTATTATACAAAATCAAGTAATGATAATGTAGGATTACACTTAATAAGGAGTAAGAAAATAAGAATATAGGTAAGCTAATATGAACAGGATAGTGAGAATATCATCATAGCCAAGATAGACAAGCAGCCAACATCTACCACAGTAGTATATGTTTATTTGCCAACTAGATCCACAGATGCTAAAGAGACTGGAAAAAAAAAATACTATTCACACAGCACACAGTTAAAGGAGACAAAAATTTAGTTGTGATGGAAGACTGGAATTTGATGGTAGGAAATGGAGGAGAAGGATTAGTAGGAGAACATGGACTGGGGGGGGGGGGGGGGGGGTTGTTGGGATGTTTAAGGGGGACTAAACAGCTAAGGTCATCAGTCCCCCAGGGGGAGGGGGGGGGGGGGGGGAGAAGGAATGGAACAGGAAAAGCTGTCTGATACAATTTTGTACATAACATAATCAACCACTGATAACACTTAGTTTAAGAATCACGAAAGCAGGTTGTATACAAGGAAGAGACACTGGAGGGTTTCAGATTGATTATATGAAGGTAAAACAGAGATCTCAAAACCTGATTTAAAACTGTAAGGCAATTCCAGGGGCATTTAGCCCATGAAAGGAAAAAAATATAAAAATGCAGCACATAAAACAAGAGAAAGGGAATATATAGATCTAGAAAATAAGCCCATTTTCTAGGACATAATTGATCCCAAATATGAGACCCAAATGAAGATAAATATGTCAACTTTTTAAGCTATTGATTCTTGTCTTAAACTATAAAAGTTATCTCTGTTGACAATTTTGACAACATTACATGTGTATTTACAAATTTCGTTACGATAGCATTTACAATAGCTGTGAAGGGGTAACCAATAAAAGGTATTATTTTTTAAAAGCTATAGATTTTCAAATTGCTTTCAAAAGAACCTTACCCCCTTCAAAATACTCTCCATTACAACTAATACATTTGTCCCACCAGTGCTTCCACTCTTCAAAACATTTTTTTGCAGTCACCCTTAGAAATGGCTGACGGCTCCTCCTTCATTTTTTTCTTGACTTCTTCAATGCTGTCAAATCAGTGTTCTTTCATGCCCCTTTTCCTGGATGGAAATAAAAAGTTGCACGGAGGCAAGTCAGGTGAGCAAGGTGCTTGGGCCGCAGAACCATGCTATTTTTAGCCAAAAACTCCCTAACAGAAATGGCTGCGTATGCAGGTGCATAGTCGTGGTGGAAGAACCAGTCTCTTGTCTGCCACAAATCAGGTCTTTTTTGACTAACACTGCAGTGCAACCTTCTTAAAACTTCCAAATAAAAGATCTGATAGTCTGCTGATGGTCTATGAGCACAAGCTCTTGAATTTTTTCAAGTTTTTGGTCAATTTGGGCAGCTGACTGACGTCCAGAATGAGGTTTGTCATCAATCAACATGATGAGGTTTGTCATCTATCAACATGTTGCCATTTTCATTCCAGCAAACCATTTGTACACTTGAGCTTTCCCGTAGAGTCATTTGGTAAGCTGTTTCCAACACTAATACAGTTTCAGCAGCATTTTTACCGAGTAGAAAACAAAATTTCACTGCTGCACATTGTTTACTTAAACTTGCCTCATAAAAAATGAAACAACAATAGAACAGTGTTAGTAAAAACAATCACTGCAGATGAACAGAAAAGCCAGGTCAGAAACCCAGTTGGCACTGAACTGGCAATGAGTTACATAAAACACTTCTAGCAGCTGTTATGCATACTACACAAGCTCCATCCATGGCAATGTTATTACAGTTTTCTTTTTCTGTGTCTGCTTGTGTCTGTGTATGTGCGGATGGATATGTGTGTGTGTGTGCGAGTGTATACCTGTCCTTTTTTCCCCCTAAGGTAAGTCTTTCCGCTCCCGGGATTGGAATGACTCCTTACCCTCTCCCTTAAAACCCACATCCTTTCGTCTTTCCCTCTCCTTCCCTCTTTCCTGATGAAGCAACCATTGGTTGCGAAAGCTAGAATTTTGTGTGTATGTATGTGTTTGTTTGTGTTTCTATCGACCTGCCAGCGCTTTATACATAATGTGTTATATTTCAACCTAAAATTTATGAAAAGGAATTACTTTATTTTTGATGTAACAACTGATAAGTACTAGACTGAATGTACAGTTAAAATTATTTTTTTTAGAGACAGTGTAAATTACAAATTATTTAGCACACTAAAAATTTCTATTGTTAATTACAAAATCTAGTACTGTCTACTGTGTTTATTTCTGGATTCATTTATGAAATAATAATCAAAACTAATATAAATTCATTTGCCAAGGAAAATTGTAAACCCTTTGGAATATGGTTATTACCGCAGAGTGAAGTAGTAGTAAGCACGCCTGTGATGTGATCGGACATATTTTTATAGTTTGGGCGAAAAATGTAATTTTGGCTTTGTTAATGTGAAAATTCAAAAGAAGGTATGATGTACTAAAATGCGACAAAATATACTAACATCAATGCTGTACTCGCCTTTTGCAACCTAGCAAGTCTGAAATTGCTGAGCATTCATTTCCACTGGACACTCAATGGAGTATGACAAGACAACAATATTGGCCACAGCAACATCCTTTTGGGACTCCGTCATAAAAGACTCAGTGGAAATTCGCATGACAGACAATCTTATGAACTGTGACAATGGCTACCAGCTAGATAATGTGTGGAACCCTGTCATCTCTAAGATCTGCTCCAGACAAAGATGTCAGAGTACTCCGATGGCCACGGCAATGGACAACGCCGAAGACAGCTGAGTTCTGCAGTTCCACCAGCTAGGGCGCTGTTGGCAGGAGGTGTGGTTCATCTGTCAATATGATTTTGACGCATGTGCGGAATACTCGCTGCACGCTATATATTGCGGAATGGAGGGCATCTTCGTCAGTCTTCGATGGCTCACCTGAGGATGGCTGGCAGTTGTCCAGTCAAAATATTGTGGATGGAAGCTAACAACGACCGGCTGAAAGCCCGAAATCTTTTTGAATAAAATATACTAACATAAGACCGAAAATTCTGCAACAACAATCTTCAAAATTATTTAGATCAATTCACCCATGAGGACCTAAAATGTGACAATTTCACCTTCAAGAAT
Source organism: Schistocerca americana (assembly GCF_021461395.2). Lineage (NCBI taxonomy): Eukaryota > Metazoa > Arthropoda > Insecta > Orthoptera > Acrididae > Schistocerca > Schistocerca americana. Next base: position 250,136,687 of record NC_060126.1, on the reverse strand, counting down.
CAGACCCCAGGACAAGAAGAACTGGAGCCAACTCTACAAGAAAAGATAAGTAAACTAGAAAGTTTATTGTAATCTTACTCCTCTCAAACCTTCAGAAAACACTTTGCTTATTGTAGACAACAGCAGAAATTAGGAAGGTGGGGGGAGATTACAAGTGTGGGTGTTGTTCATTATTAATTGATAATGAAGTTTTGTCTTTTACAGAAAGTGCTTCATTTCATTGATTTTTGTAATTTATGTACAGATAAATTTTCAGTCACATGGAGCAATAACTGAAGGCTGCCCAACAGTGATAATGTACTACCATTAATGACAGACTGGATCAAATGAAACTGCAGAGGATTTTACAACTACAACCAGGGACATCAAAAAGGAAAGATAAGTACACACCATTTGTGAAGTTAATTTGTTTGTAGACTCAAGTGCTTGTTAACAAAATGAATAGGGACAAAAGCAAAAGAGAGGTACAAATGAAAGTTGCAGGATTCTATCAGGACATGTTTGAGCCGAGTGAAATTGTAGTCATCAAAGAAACAGTAAAAACTGTTATTCTGCAGTTAATTTTGGCAAAACTACAGTAAATGAAGACAGATACCAATAGCAAATTTAGGGCTGTTAATGATCAGTTAACTAAAATAAGTATGACAACAATAGCAAAATGGACAGAGTACAAGATCACATAGATCACACAAGTAATCAAGTTTCAGAGTTAAAAAACTGGTTGTGAATGAAAGAGTTGATCTTTTAGAAAATAAACTTATTCTTTTGGAAAATGAATTTGTAGCTGAGTCAGCAAAAGGATCAAAGAATGTTGATGATTTAAGAGTTGAACAGAAGGCCGCAGCAGAAACAAAAAAGAAAAAACAACAAAATATTGCCAGTTTAAACTAAAAAATTTTAAATGTAGAAATCAATATGCAGACTCACATAACTGCTTTAGATCAAAAAATTTCAGCAGTTCAGAAAATTTGCATTCACAAAAATCTGTGTGCAAACAGTGGTACTGCATGGTCCAATACTCCTATCAAAAGTTTTCCATCAGATAATTTACATTCAGTGGATTTTCTGCATCACTGCACAGATATTTTTGTGTCAGGCATGAATGACAATCAAAAAATTAAATTTGTTAAAAGATTTCTTTAACGCAAAGTTCTGTCATGGGGAAATTTAAATGTAAGTCAGTGGGAAACATATTAGAGTTTTGAGAAAAGTTTTTACACAAATTTTGGTCGGAAGCTGAACAGGAGAGCATCAAAAGCGAATTTTTGAATGGTTCTAATTGTAGGAATAGGGATGGCACTTTCAAAGAGTTTTGTAAGAACCAACTTCAAAATGATGTTGATTGATGCACTTAAAAGGAGATTACCAGAAAGACAAGCAAAGCGTCAAAAATATTTAAACATGTAGGATAAATGAACTTTGTTTTGACAGTACAATGGGTTGCCCTCTCAAGACCTGTTAGTGAAACCAGTCACCGTAATAAATAAATTGTGATCAAGACTGTTTTTGATAGTAAATATTTGTAACACATTGATCACTGCTCACTCCCACAATGTATTCAAAAGTAACAAACAATTATGTAAAATAATGCAAGAGACATTATTGTAATTAAAGTTCAAATTGATTTTCATATTTAAAACTAGTGATGATACTATCAAAATTATGTCAATTAATATTGTATGTTATACCTTCTTTGGCTGTAATATCAAATTCTTTATGTTTTGTAAATTTTGATTGTAACATCAAAATTGTAAAAAATTAAAAATGGTTTCATTTGAAATGTATTGTTAAAATTCCATATAAAGCAAAGCAGCAATGCTGTGGGGGAGTTATTTGTTGAGTTGTCTTATCAGGCAGTCAAAGAGATCTGTGAAGTATGTCAGTCAGTGTTTCGTTAACGTGATGAGTATGCAGCTCATTTGTCAATAAGTTTTGTGAAGTTGGAAACTGTTATATTCTTTCATAGAATGAAATCCAGGAAATAGAAAGTTCAGTTAAATGTGACAATCTGAGAGGAACATTATAAAGTGAACCCTTCTACAAAAAAAGTTGTGTTACTTCAGATTTTCTTATTTAGGGCCACATATTCTGTGTTTCCTTCATTACAATGTAATCCTGTTTACTCCGATATTTTCTAATAATTTTGCATTGTAGTGATTAATTCTTTTTTGGAACTACTTATCAATGCTACATCATCTGCACAGGAAAGCCTAGTAATATTCATCCCCTGCAGTTGGATACCTTGTGGAATAGTTTTAATAAGTCCCCTATCCATCTTCTCTAAGGTGAAATTAAATAAAAGATGTGAAATGGTGTCTTTTGTCTCAATTCAGTGTATACCTTGTCTCAGTTCAGTGTATACCTTAAAATTTTCAGTTTCTCATAAAGGCCTCGTTATATGATGTGAAGTTTCACCTATATACATTTTAACTAATCTGACTGACTTTGAGGGTATTTCAGATTCCTTCATTATATTTAGGACTGTCTGTTGGTGTATTAATCAAACTCAATTTTAAAACTGATAAATAATATGTGGACATACACACTAAATTCCCATGCCTTCTCAGTTACACATCTTAGCATGAATAAATTATCTAATATGGATTGTTTTCCAGTCTGCAGGTATGGTTTTCATCTTGAAAATTGTTTCCATTGAAGACTATAGTTCTAATTCCAGTTGTGGTCCTCCATTTTTAAATAACTCCATGTGTCTGTTCTTAATTGCAAGCCTTGTTATTATTTAATTTTTTTATTTCTTGCTGTAGCTGTATTTAATTAACTTTTGGGTTAGAAACTTGTATGTCAACTGTATCAGGTGCTTCAAACTTAAAGTACAATGTAATCCAGGGTGGATCACTGCAGTTGAGTGGTTGTGAAAAGTACATTTTCATCTTTTTTGTATGTTGCGTTTTCCCATGCTGATACTTTATAAATTCTTCCCTTACTGAATTTTCCAAAAGATTTACTCGTATTGTTGCAATATTCCCTTTCTCTAGTCTTAGGATTCACTGAGTGACCTGGCAGATATTGTGATAATATTGCTCCCTTTTTGGATGCGGTATTTCCTTGTTAGTTCACTTTCGGTTTCCTATAATACTGGAAGTTACTTCATGGCAACTGGTCTTTATGCGTCTCCATCTGCTTTCCTCATGTTGTTCCGTAGGAACCAGTCTAGTTTTTACTAAGTGACCTTCCATCTGTTTTGTAAAGTTTTCTTTTACCCTTTTTTCCACTAGATTTCCTATGTTGTACCTAGAAATTTCCATGCTACTTCTATTTAGTTTCCTTTTGAGCTCTATTTTCATTTGGGATATGATTAACACATGGTCTGTGCCACAATCTGCATGCAGTTGGCATGGAAAACAGGCTACTTCTGTCTTCTAAGAGCTGGGAGCGACAAAGCCCACTGTGCAGATACTGGAGCCACCTCACTGATGCTTATACAAGGTTGCAGGATGAAACGATAGGACACTCGCTCTCTGCATCAAAAGGACAGACACAGGGTGTCCATTAAGACGGCCTACCTCAGTGCAGAAGATGCCACTGAAATGCAGACCAACACCAGACATAGAACTGCCACTAGCTACAGCCAACAGCACCACAACATCATCCATAGTAGTGCTGCCCACGTGAAAACAGGCTGACTACCACCCACCCAGATGCAGTAGCCACCTCACAACAACAACCGACCCAGCAGCATTCAGCTGGGATGGAACCTCATTATGGATGAAAAGCACAGTTCTGTTTCAGTTCAGTAGATATTTTCTAGTCCAAGCTAGTTATTTATTTTTCTTTCTTTTCCTTGTGGGGGTGTAATGTAGTGACCTGAGTTCACAGCTCACTCCAGACGAATCGATCACCATCATCAAGAATAATCATCACTGGAAGAACTCTACTCTCCTGCAGTCAACAAATCACTATCTGTCACATTGTGAGCATCAGTGTGTATACATTTGTCAGGCATGAGTGTGTTAAATAACCAGCAAAAAGATAATATTACCTGTAATAGTAGTTATTTATCTTGTTCTAAAGTTCAATATTTAGATGAAGTGTACAGTTTATTAAGTACCTACAGAACCATTACTATTCATAGAATACACGAGGTGCTTCAGACCTACAGTACAAGTACCATTTCGCAGAAACATTACATCCCCCAGAATCTGCCAGAAAACTGAGAAAGCAAAGTCAACTTCAAAATTACATGACCATTGATTATGTCCACATATTCATGTTCATCATACGTTAAATGAAGATGACTTCCAGGCAGTAACTGACTCCTACAACTGTGTTTTAAACCAAAATGTGGTCTTCACTGTTATTGGACTGTGGACCAACGAAGCCATTTTCATAGTTGAAGGAAAGGTAATTCTCCACAAAGCTCTCAATTAGTCAGACAAAAACCTTCATTGGTTACATCAGTAAGGCAACCAACACACCTGCAGCACTAATTCTTGGTGTGCACTCATCCATGATAAAGTTGTAGAACCATTTTTTATAAAAAACTGAATGATGAGTTATCAGTCTGTATTTCTCCAATATACACCGAAGAATTGCTAAAAGATGCTCCACTAGCAAAATAGCTGTTAAAGTGGGCAGCAATATTGATGTCCAGTACATTTTTCCTTCATGACCAGGTGTGCCTTAAATCAAGGTCTTCTTGATGGGTGTATTTTTAGAGGGAGCCATTGACTTTGGCACCACAACTGGAAGACATAATCCCCCTTGACAATTTCTTTTGGAAATGCATTAACGACATTGTGTATCAACAGTGTCCCGTAATAAGAAATGGTGTGAAAGATGGAAACTGCGAAGCATGCTAGTCACTTCGAGATGCAGAGATACTTCAGGGTCTTGAAATGCATGAAAATGGGAACAACTGTGATTAGAACAAAATATAAATATTTTGAATACCTATTACCATAAACCAAAGCAGAAAACATTGATATTTTCTAATAATCTGGTGTGAGTGCAAAAATTACTCGAATCTGAAAGTGTAAGTTTCTCCTTTACTACAATATTTTCTTTCCTTAAATGTTGTTCAAATCATCACCACCAGGAACAAATTTTTTACTGTATACACGAATGGGCTAACATTGTTTTCAGATATCAGGAGATACTTGCACATATTAAACTTGTATAAAACAACTTTCTGGGCAGGGCAACCACAGCTCAGAGATATTACAAATAACAGTAACTACACTCAACACTCATTAACCATTCAAATAAGCATAAAAATTATAAAAATTCAAAAGTCAAGAATGATGAGGTGTTTCCAAAAGCCACATAACTGTATGAAGGTGCTTTATTGACAACTATTACACAGATCTGCAGGCAAGTTGCATGCAATGCAATGATCAATGCTATGATCTCAGCCAAATCTCAATATATATTAAGATTATGTCATGCAAAAGTACATAAATTGAAGAAACAACTAGTTGATCCATCATTGTATTCATGTTAGTATTTTGCAACCATGATTTATGAAACTGATGGTTGGTAAAATTCACATTGCACTTGCTGTATTTGATATTCAGGTTATTACATTCTTCTTGAATGTCTGAAAGAATTTTGTCTAACTAATATATCCTATGTACCAGGTGGAACAGTTGTGTCATGGCTGGTTCTCCCAAGGATCTTAACAATTCCGAGCAAATTTTGTATACTTAAAGTGCCATTCTCATGCAGTATAGCTTCCCTAATCTCTTCTATATTCACTTCCTCCTCCCTTTCCATAACATCTCCTACACATTTCTTTCCTTTATTGAGTCCTTCTATATATTTATGCTACCTTTCAGTCCTCACTTATTTGCTAGAGTTGAACACAGAATGCCGCCATAATTTTGGTACACCTCATGCTCTCCAACAGGTACTGCATGGTGGCTTGAGGGGCACAGAAGTATAAGTAGATGTAATGCTGAGTTTACAACTTACATAGTTCTACATTCAAGAAAAATAGATAAATATACAACACATGAGAGTACTCCAGGTAGTAAAGCTGCTAGTCTGATAAAATATAAAGGAAACTTGTTTTTAACAGTTGGTGATTTTCCACATTGCCTTAATGGTGTGCCACATGTCATTGGACCTCACTTGTAAGCGTAAACTACATAAGTTCATTCTAAATCTCACCAAGAGTTTGTTCATGTTGTGGCAGAAGAAAGAGATCATTTTCCATACTTCACTGTGAAAGACGATGATCACTGGTAGAAGATGATGATCACTGGTAGCACATCACAAAATTAAGAGCATTCTACAAGAGGAGGACTATCAATATTGACATCCTGAATGACACTTGCACACAAAAATAAGGTTCTTACATTTTACATGAGACATGGGAAAGTGCACATACCTGTTATGATATTTATTCCACTATACCACCATCTACAGAAGCCCTCGTAAGGACCAGAAACATTAACACTTAGAAGCTTAAGTGTGAAAGTTTTTGCAGTTGGTGTACTTGGTGCAACAGTCTGATTTCCCAATACTGGTGAAGCATCCCATTGCCATTCACAATAATAAGCACTACCATTACTAGCTGGAGAGGACAAGACACCACTACCAAGAGGCGTTAAGGTGCCACCACATACTGTAAACATAAACAAAGATATACTAACATGTATATTTGTTAGAAATAGTTTAAAAACAGTTTATAATCAATTATCTTAGGAGAAGCTTCTGAATTCAACATGCATATGTATGATATTTGACACAGAAGATGGATATATTTGTGCATCAATATATAATTCACAGGAATATAATCAAGTGGCAAATATACAGAATAAATTTAATGAGTGAGTGAAGCATATATAACTAGCTTTATTACCTAACAGTCGACTTTTAAATGTCTGCCACTCAACCCCTCTTCCATGTGGCACTTAGAAATCTATCCTAATTCATATTGTTGTTATTCCATCGCAGATTTTCCACTGCCTTAAAAGCAAGCATGATTCAGAGAGAACATATGGGAAGTAAGGAAGAACTTTCTATTATAGACTGATATATGCTCATCGTTAAGGTCAGCAAAATATTTGAAACCACTATCAAATCTCGACTCACTGTTTTCTTCTACAGACACAAAATCCTTTTCTAATCTCAGCATCAATATCAAGAAAATCTAAGCACCATCAATGCTGTTATCAGATTCTTCCATAATTTATATAGTCATGCAGAACAGGCTACGTGCTCTATTTTAATATTTCTTGACATGAGCAGGATTTTTGGCTCAGTAAACCATGACCTTCTTTTCAAAAAACTGAGGGTATACAATATCAGCAACCCATCAATTAAACTATGTGCCCTGCACCTGATGAATCACAACATATCAAACTAATAATAAGGTTGCAGCTTTCAATACTTCGGAGCCTATTCCTTGTGAATCTATAAGTGGGGACAGGAAAAAAACGTTTTATTCTATGTCCACTTTTGATGTCATTTTATTTCAGTTTTGGCGTTATTTTTTGCCTATTTCAGTGCTATTCTCTGTTGTTATTGGTGTTTTTTACTGGTTTTTGTGTTATTTTTTCCTATGTTCATATTAGATTCTGGCAGCTTGTTTTTGGAGTACTGGTTGCATAAATCTTGTCTTTTAACATTCCCCAAAGATAAAAGTCACACAGATTTAAATCTGGAGAATGAGGATGCCAGTCAACTATCCTACATAAAAAAAAAACACCTTGTATTGCTGTCATAGAAGCATTGGCAATGTGTGGTCTTGCAATGTCTTACATAAAATAATCATACATCTGTCTGTTAGGTGTTAGTTCTCAAAAAAAAGGATGCAACATATCATTCAAATACCTGTCAGAATGTATTGTTTCATGGAAAAAGATTGATCCAATCATTTGTCTTGCACTAATTGCACATGACACTTCACATCATGCAGAGGTTGTTGACATAATTCATGAGGATTTTTGGAGCTCCAACGTCGATTGTTCTGAGAATTTAAGTGCCCTGACAAATGTAGCCATACTTAATCAGCAAAAAAGCATCTTATGATAAACATCCCCATCGTGCACAGATTGTAACTGCCAGTTGCAATCATGGCATCAAGCAACAGAATCCAAGTGTTGAAGCACTACCAGTATTTCATATGATTCAATTTCAGTTAGTGCACAGCTCTGTGAGTAAATGCCCTTCACACACAAGTCTGAAGTGATAAACGGTGCAAAGATTTTCTTGGATTCTTTCCAAGGCTTTCCCTATCATGTCTAAGTTATTTTTGTTTAAGAAACTAGGTTCTCTAGGCCTTTGTATGTGTGACATAGATCGAGTCTCTTGAAATTTCTTCACTAACCTGCATAACATTGAGACATTGCAAACATGCACACTGGGAAATTTTCATATGAATTCTACCCAATATTCCACATTTGATTCTATTTTTGCATAGTTCAACACAAGAAATACTTGCTGATCCTTCATGTGAACCATACTGATTGGAAACTCAAAAGGAAACTCAAAATAAAACACCCAAACACTCAGTCGCACAGTACAGAAGACATGTGCACAGTATTTCTGTCCGAGGACTGGGTCCAATAACAAACGGGCAGGGAAAGCCCCGGAATTGGCGCAGTTGCAACAATGACATCTAGTAACAATATTTGAAGCAATTAAACTTGATAAATAAACTCAAAAGAAAACACCAGTATGCTCAGTCACACAGTGTAGGGGCACATGCAAAGTATTGGGGTTCAAGAACTACGCATAGCAACAGCTGGCAGATACAGTGGCAACAGCCGCCAAATGCACCGCACAACCCAAGGACCCCTCCCTGGTGTCTTTCGCAAGACACAGTGTATACAGAATACAAACTGATTCATAATCTGATAAAAAATTTAACTTCAAAAGTTACATATTTATAGAAAGTTGTTACCTTTCAATAATTTATAGTTCATTAAAAAACCTAGAGGACGGAGTAAACACAAAAAAATAACTCTTAATTTTTGTCAGACATGTTGAGTTGGACTTAAATCCAATTATTAAATTCACAGCCTGTGTCTCAAATAGAATTGCTAAAACACACCTTATTCTCACAAATATTGATGTTAGTATCACACATGAACTTAAGTAACGCTGAAACAATATATAAAAACTGGAAAGTAATTTCCAGAGACAAGTAAAATAATAATGTAATGTTGTCTTCACGAATATAACAACTGCTGAAATCAAGTTCCTAGCATTGCTAAAAACAAGAAAGTTATATTGTATTGCTATAGTCACTGATCATTATAAAGATGTAGAAATATTATACAAAAATTACGAATATCTGTCCCTTGTTTAACATAAATCTGAATATTTATTAGTGACCCATGTAAAGAGGTTAAAATGTAAATGTTCCATTGACAATGGAGCGAGTGCAACAAGTTTAGCACTAAGGTGTTGGTCAAACTGAGGTGATATGATATGCAATATGATTCACTGTAGTAAAGGTTGTGCAGCATAACACCTGTTGTTGCAACTCTTGTGTTCACACTGGGCCAGTACGATATACAATGCGATGTGACATGCGTTACAACAAACAAGACAGAACGACTCATGTTTTTGGCTCAGCTGCAATCATGAGCTCTTCTGAAGAGGATGTTATTGTGACTTATCAATATTTAAAGCTCATACAACTGAAAAAGAAGTACTGTGTGCAACTATACAATGCTATTAAAACCGATCATAGGTCATCTGTGGTTTCTCATGATCTCCTTCCAAACAAACACAAATTCCACAAAATTAATCCAGACATTTCCACTTTTTCTAGCAACTAATACCAGCGATCTTGAGATTGCAGGACACAAAATTTTGATTTGCTTTTTCTTCTGCTGACAGGCAAGTAAGCAGGGATTACAAAAAAGATCAGTGAATTATGTTAAAAATGACACCATGAAAAGTTTATTTTAATGAGACCATGTAGTGTGATAGTTTATTCAGTGAAGTACACATGTACAGCAAATAAGAATACAATTTCAAAAGCTGCCACTGATTAGTATGTTGCATTAGAATATGATTCAGATTCACATGTACTTATAAGTAACATTGCCATATCTGAAGTCAGATAAGTCATTACTGATGTTGTGGCATTATATGGTGAGTTGTGTGTAGGGATAGATGATGTTGTGTTAGATATGAAGAAGGCACTGATGATAATGATGAGGAAAATTCCACTATCTCCTTCTCAGTTTCGTAAAGCTGCTCATTCAACAGCAACAAGAATTTTGCCCTTGAATATGACTTCATAGTGTAATCCCACAAACGAGTGCTTTTCTCAAGAAGCTGGATGAAAGATATCATCTTCAAACAGTCCTTGTTTGAAGGACATGTTCACTATATGCAGCACAGCAAGAAATGAACAGGTCAAGATGTCTTCCCAGCTTGAAAGCACACATGTAAGTGAATGCTTCAGCTTGTATTGGCATCGAAATGACACAGCTCCTTACAGCACGGCACACAGTCATAGTGTTGTGTGTGGCACATCATAGCTCATTGCAGCTAGCTACATTTCTTAAGCAGGAATATACTCTATAAAATAAATCAAATGTAAACTGGCCAGCAACTACATTTTTCACTGAAAACTTTTCAAAGTATGTGCGGTGCAGTATTTTATTTTAAAGTATAACAATAACTACAGGCAATAATGAAAAGAAAACCAGTTCACTGTCATGCTATAATGTTATAAGTTATAGATTTTTTTTTTTTTTTTTGTTTTTTACTGAACAATTTCCTCAAAAATGAATGATGAAGACTGCATCGTGGAAAACACGTGACTCCAAAACAATGGTTTTCGTTTTTTTTACACAAAAAGGCAAATCGGATGACATGAAACTTCTCTTCCCACCTATTGTAGAGATATGAGCTGTGTGGAGCAACCAGCACTCTGTGTTGAGTCCAGTGATAGGACAGAGACACATAACAGTGTCATATTGCTGTTGTCCCAGTGCGATTCAGTAAAGTTACTTCCATTATGTTTCCATGCACTCCACCAATGCATGTTGCTTCTACATCATATCGCATCACCTCAGTGTGAATGGTGCCTGGGATCAGTGAAGAGGACAAGCTGGTGAGACATGCTAGGAAACGTATGTTGTGAGAATGCTCCTCATGCATTGCTAATGTGTCAAGTGAAGCATTTATGTTGCAACTTTCATAACTGTGAGAAATATGTGGAACTACAAGCTAGAATCATTTATGAATATTGTTGAAACTAATAATTAGCTGTTTGTGTATGGCTTGAAAATCCAGTATTCCTGTTCCAGAGACTCTGAGCCTGAAGATATTAATTTTGCACTTTGACTTCATCAAGAATGTTGAGAAGTAAGGTAACTATTGTGCCTACTTTTTCTTGTAATGGAGTTGGTAGATTGAACTCACATCATGCGTGATGCCACATGTTGAAACCAGCTGAGCAAGGAGTCTCAAGATGCAACCCAGTGTGTTTCACATCTGCCTGATGTATTCATCCCTCCATATTTCTCAAAAGCTTACTGGTTTAGTTGCAAATTTCATATTCCAACAATAATGAAACAATCTTTGCTTTTAACTTGGATAACAGATAAAGTTTTTTCAGCAATGTCAGATTTCTGATATTTTTACACAACAAATCGCACAAAAATTACACAGTTCAGAGAGGACTTTTATATGGTGGATCAACTAAACTATATATTTTTGTAGTAGGTATGTATAAATATATAATTTACCAAATATGCTACAAAACAAGAGAAATCAATGTCCTGTCCACTTGATTTGCTTCTAGCAGCCAATCACAGCATAGTACACATGGTGTCATACAAATGTGATTTTGGAGGTAAAACATAACACAGAGAATATTTATTCATATTACTTTAACTATTTTGTGAATAAAGTATGTTGTCAGAGCACGATCTGTTGCACAAGCTGGGGTCTAGGTTAGGTCAAAAGGTATCAGACAGCATGCTGATTTACATGATTGTAAAATTCAAATAAAGTATTTGGTGTTTTTCATAGTTATACATGCATACTATGAATATATCTAGTTTAATTTGTCCACTTAATTAAAGATCTCTCAAATGTGCCATTTTTTGTATGATAATTTGTGCAAAAGTGTCATCAAATGTCAGTTTGATGACTGAAAGTGTAACTGGAATGGAGATCATTTGACATCATATCTAGAGCCATAGTCCTTTATGTAAGAAATCAGATGTTATTTAGAGATAATACTTAATTGCCACAGTGGAGAAAAAATTGCAACTTCAAATTTGAGCACTCAATGTCATAACATAACCTCCAATCCCTACTTACACACTCAGACACCTCCCAGAACACCTCTCCTGAATTCATTTCCCTCCTCACCCCTACCACACCATGCATATCCACCTTCAACATTTTCTCCATAATCCATAACCTCATCAATCCTGGATGTCCCATTGTAGCTGGTTGTTGTGTGCCCACTGAAAGAATTTTGGTCCTCAGTGATCAACACCAACCTATTGTCAAAAATATAGCCCTCACATCAAAGATACCAACCATTTTCTTGACTGACTCTCCACTGTCCTCAACCTGTTACGTCCCGGATCTCCACTCGTCGCTGTCTATACCACTTCCCTATACACCAACATCCCTCATACTCATGGTCTTTCCACTACTCAACACTACCTCTCCGAACCCACTACCTCATTTCTTGTACACCTTACTAACTGTACCCTAACACTCAACTGCTTCATCTTTGAAGGGAAAATATACAAATAAATATGCACCCAGCCTGGTCACCTTCAAGCCATCCTCCTAGGCCAAACTGTTTTTGGGATGGTTAGAGGAAACTTTTCTATCTTCTCAAAAATCCAAACCCCTGATCTGGTTCTGGTTCATTGATATCTTCCTGATCTGGGCTCAAGGCTACAACACCCTATCCTCATTCCCTGACAACCTCGACACCTTCTCTCCCATTCACTTCACTTAGTGCTTCTCAACCCAACATGCCACTTTCCTGCTCTCTGAGGACTCCACCCACTCTCTGTCCGCATTAAACCCACCAACCACCAACAGTATCTGCATTTCAAAAGCTGTCATCTCTTCCACATCAGGGCACTACCCCCCAGACCTAGTCCACAAACAGATTACCTGTGCTATATCCCACAGATCTGAAATCCTCCCACCACCTCCAAGAACCAGCTACAAATGAGTGCCCTCTTCAGCACCCAATATCACCCTGGACTGGAACAACTGAACCACATCCTTCATCAGGGCTTTGATTACCTACCATCATGGCCTGCTATAAGTGACGTTGTAGCCAAGATCCTTCCCACCCCCTAAAGTGGTGTTTCATCACCCATCCAACTTCCTAGTCCAACATCCAAGTCCATCCCTATGCCACTCCAAAACCCAACCCCTTGGTGCAGGGGTTGGGATTGGGAGTGACATAGGGATGCTGCAAGACCCAGGTGCAAGACCTGTCGAGTCTACCCACCAAGTACTTCCCATTCCAATCCTATCACAGAGTTATCCTACCCCATCAGAGGCCAGGTAACCTATAACGCAGATGTGTCATGTACCACCTCTGCTACAATCTTTGCAAAGCTTTTTATTTTGGTATGACGACCAACCAGCTATCCACCAGGACCAACAGCCACGATCAGACTGTGCCAATAGCAAACTGGACCACCCTGTTGCACAACATGCAGTTAAGCACAACATACTTGATGCCAGGGGTGCTTCACAATCCAGGCCATCTGAATCTGCCCGCCACCAACAGCTTTTCTGAACTGTGCAGATAGGAGTTATCTTCACAACACATTCTCCACTCTTGAAATCATTCCAGTCTCAACCCACAGTAACCTACTGCCCCCACATCCACCACCCAAAAAGAGTATCACCTCTCCCAACTAATGTCCCTTACTACACAGTGCACTGCTCTCTACCAGTGCACCCACTGTTCTTTTCCGCTTCTTTATCCTCTCCTTTCTGCTCCATTTTTCCCTCCCCTCTCTCCCACACAGCCTTGCTGCACCAGGTAGCTTTGTTTGCCACTTCTAGTCCCTGCATGGTTTGCCAGGTAGCACTGTTTCCTTTTCCCCACCCATGCCCTGCTATACCTCCATCTCCCCACTCCACAATGAATTGTTTCTGCCGTTTGAGGCATTTCAAGTTCAGTTTGGCCTGAGCAGCAGAGATATGCGTATGCAAGGCAGGCTTGTTTGTGTAAATGCATTAAGTGTTATACTTTACAATTTGTATCTCAAGCCAAATATAATTCATGAAAGCATTTTATGTATATAACGGCCATAGAGGAATTGACTGAAATTTATAAATTTAACTAGTTTTTTGTTTTATGTCCTGGTTGACATATCTAAAATCCTTTAGTTTATATTGACAGTGATTTAGAATAATTATTAAGCCTATTGTTATTATTCCTCCATCTAATTATCATTTTGTTTCATTAGGGATATGAAGAGAGTTGAAAATTTTCAGTATGAGAAACAACATAAGAGATAAAGTAACATAGTGTGCAATTGATATGAATACATACACTTCTACAAGCTCACCTTGTTGTTCATTTGATGAGTAGCGCAGTTTAAAGCCACGATGTCCTCTGGTTTTGCGACTATAGTAATGAAGTGTTACACGATTGGAAAAGGTTTCAATATGGGCAGAAACATTCTGAGCAGTTAATCGTGCTAATGTCACACCACGCTCTCCACCATCAGATACCTGTCATTGTAACACATATATTTTAGTTAGGAGACTACACAAACTGCACTATTTCATTGTAATATAATTAAATCGTGATAGCCATGTAATTATTACTGATTGTGTTGAATTTTGAATGGGAATTATGATTGGTAATGAGTATGTAATACTTCTTTTAGTTTCTCAGCCACTGAATATCTGTTACGACATTAATCTGGAGAAAGACTGGAAAACATAGATTCAGAGAAATCATCATTACATCTGAGAGGAAGACTTAACAATGCTTTCAGTTCCATCCAGTATACCAAGATGAAACAGTTCTGTGTTTTAATGGTGGTTAGTTATATTATGCATCAGAAATTTATAATTTTTTGTGTCATAAGTAGGGAGATTGTATGTATTCCTGAAAATATAGAAGTATACTTCCCTGTTCACATAGAAGTATTATATTATCTGATGAAGGATACTTTAATTAAACTAGGTTGACTCATCAATTGCTTGTATCATTCCTTTTGGAACATAATCTCTATTAAAATATTTACATTCTTTTCAAATTTTTAAAATTGTATGTATATTACTTCACAAAAATTTTGAGTATTTTGCAACTCAAAATGCAAAATTTCAGCACACACTATCTACATTTACAGGGATACTCTGAAAACCAGTACAAAGTGCACAGCAGCAAGGACTTTCCATTACATCATGTATCAGGGTTTCTTCAAATTTCATTTGTGTACGGAGTGCCGGAATAATGACTGCTCAAATGTTTTTAGGCATGCTGTAATGCCTCTGATCTTGTTTAAAAAGAAGCAAAATGAGGACAACACATAGATGGGTGTCGTATATTCCTTGATTCATCATTTAATAGTGGTTCACAGAAATATAAAGTAGGCTTTCATGTGTTATTGCCATCTATCCAGACATGTTTCCCAGTTCAGGTGTTGCTATGATAGTTTGTTCAGCTTTCAGTAATATGTTTCTTTCAACTTAATGAAACACTCAAACAACTGTGAAACTTTGTAAACT
Source organism: Schistocerca americana (assembly GCF_021461395.2). NCBI lineage: Eukaryota > Metazoa > Arthropoda > Insecta > Orthoptera > Acrididae > Schistocerca > Schistocerca americana. Next base: position 250,121,018 of record NC_060126.1, on the reverse strand, counting down.
TTGATGTATGCCAGATAAAAGAATTATGGTGGAAGAACCAGTGAGAACTCCTGTTAAAGAACTAATTTACTTACTTATGTTTAGTAACTGCAAGCAGTTCCCAAATCACATGCTAATTGATAAAGCATTTTGCTTTTGAAGTCACATCCTTGAACAACATGGCATAATATGTAGTTTCAAGCCATATCTACTAAATCAAAAGGCCCTTGGGACAAATATGTGGGATGGCATTAAGTATCATTAAGACATGATGTGACTCTTGCATGGGTGATGTACTTCAGCATGAGAAACTGCACTGCCTGACAAAAAAGTGAAGAATGGAAGATGAAACAAAATAAAAGTTCATGGGTTGAGGGTATATGTAATGTTATTTCAGTGAGTACAGTATTAAATCATGTTTACAAAGAACTTGACAGTATGAGCCCACTTTTCAGTATAACATCACACCCCATCTAGGGCCTGGATGCATGCACTGATTTACAGGGGAAGGCTTCGTAAAGCCACTGTACCTGCTCCTGAGACAAACGGGGTCACAGATGTTTTATCTGGTCCTTAATATCCAGTATACTGGAACTGTGATGGAGTTAACATCCGAGCTATCCCAAATATGTTTTCATGAGAGACAGACCTGGGGATCTTGCTGGCCATGGGATTACATCAACTTTACACAGGACTGTTACTGCAAACGAATGTGTGGACAAGAACTATTCTGTTGAAAAATGTCACCACGATACATTCACATGAGAGGCAACTCATGAGGGCGCAAGATGTCTGTGACACACTGTTAAGCTGTCAGGAGTTCCCTCAATCACTACCAGCCATGATGTGAAGTCAAACCTGATGGCTTCCCGCAATATAATGCCAGGAGCAAAATAGCTGTGCCTCTCAAAAATATCTGCTGCAGTCATCACCATAATCGGTGATGATGATCATTTGCTGTGGTACAGAACCACAATTCCTCACTGAACACAATGTGATGCCATTCATTAGCAGCCCATGCTTCCTTTCTTGGCACCACTCCAAATGTAGCTGTCTGTGTCGTGGTGTTCACAACAGCCTACCCGTGGGATGGTAACTCCCTAGCTTGGCCTCTGCTGGTCTTTGACTAATGGTGCGAGATGACACAAAATATTGCAGGGAGGCCATTACTTGTCCCAGTATGGCAGGTGTAGAAGTGATGGCATTAGAATGTTCTAGGTAAACAATATGGCAATCTTCCCTTGTGGTGGTCAGTTGTAGCCAACCAGAACCCTGACAACAAGTAGGCCTGCTCTCGTGTTCCCATGCAGTCCAGCTTCAGGCCTTTGTCACATCTGACTGCCCCACAAATCTCATTATTGCACAGTTCAAGCAGCCAATCAAATGGAGACCCACCATGGGGTCTGTTTTTAACTCTGTTTGTAATACCACATCCCTTTTTGGGATCATGTATCCTCTTCCAGTCTCATCCCTACTCTCCCAAAGAGGGCATACGTTTAATATCAGTAATTTACACAAATTTAAACTGCTGCTTTGATTTTGTCTTTTCCAGTTATCTGGATCTGAAGTAATTTGCACTAATTTAAGCTACTATTTTGACACTGTTTATGTTGGGCCTCACCAGTAGGCAGAATGAAGGAAACATGTTGGATTAAAAGCTGATGTACCACCACAATTTGTACAGTAGACAAACTTCAGGCACATGGTAGGTATAATTTTGCTATTGTAATTATGGAATAATTAATGATTAAAGTTCCAATATTTTTAGTCATCAAAAGACAACTATTTTTATGTTTTCAAGCCAAACAATTGTTTGTCTCCCTAATAGAAATATGACATGATGATTTTACAGTCAGAACCAAGTATGCTCGTGTTCTACGTGTTAGTTAATAGAACTGTAATCACGACTATATAGAAATGTAAAATTTTATGCGTCCAAAGTTAAGTGTTCTACGTGTTAGTTAATAGAACTGTAATCACGACTATATAGAAATGTAAAATTTTATGCGTCCAAAGTTAATTAATCAACTCCAGGCCTTTCATTCAATAAAACTAATCCCTCTGTTCATCTGAAAATGATACGGTGATCATTCTTTAAGTAAGTAAAATGAAATATGCAAATTAACGAAATATATTGTTGGAATGATAAAACATGTAATTTATAGTCTTAACAGAAACAGATTCTTTCCAGTGTTTGTATGAAATCATTCACTTTTATTTCATGTAAATTTCTATGTAATTTGGGAAGATGTACGCAAAAATTTTAATTGTATAAATCTAAAAGTGTAATATGTAACAATGGCAGTAATTGTTTAAAATCATATTAATAGAGGCAACTTGTATGCCGCCATAGGTGAGGCAGAGGTCAGTCTGAGGTCAGTCTTACATCAGTCATGAGACAGTGTTAAGTCAATTCTATGCACTACTAGAATTTTTTTTAACCATTGTATGATTCCCGTGTGGCAATGCAGTAACTTCAAGATGAACCTACAGCAGCATTAAGAAGCAGTACCCCCAATTACACAAGATATGAATTATTTATTTGGTGTAGGATATCCATAATATGACATGGTATTCTGTTTTTATTGCTTTAAGCAACAATACTTCATCACACAAAAACATTTTTGCCACATTATATTACATGTCATATGCTGAAATTGCTGTCTCAAATTGGTGTGCAGCATCTCCATGTCCTTCACAGGTATCACTCAACATCAGATGTTATTTGTGCCCCTTAATTATCCTACCTGGCCTGGTACATCACTAAACATGAACAACACTACTGCCACTAAACATGAACAACACTAATGCACTCTGGCAGCTGTCACAGGAAACTGCAACTCTCTAATGTTTCATATACACACTGATGGTGTGTATGAGTCAGAAATTACATTGACATCTGACCATGTCTTCTAGGTGCTCCACTTTTTTTTAGGCAGTGTGTATTCCAGGTTCTGTGGGTGATCAGGACATAAAAGGATGACTGAGAACAAAATATATAGGCCAAATAAAGATAGATCTAAGGAGATGGATTTATAATCATTTGAAAAGAGTAGCACACTATAGGAAAGAATTGAGCTGGGAGAATGTTGCAAACCAATTATTGGACTGAACATTTCTGAACACAATGATTAACATTTTACTCGTAGTTGTGTATATAAATTTTTTGAAGTTAGTTTAACAATAAATGTGCACTACTTAGTTAACTTGTCCTATATAGTAAGTACGCACTCTGTAAGTAATGTAGACAAATGGCGCTAAATAAGAATCTATCAATAAACCAAACCAAAACTGCCAGTCAAAAAGCTGTATAAGTGAAAGGAGCAGAGTTATAGCAGGAATTCAATAGTGACAGGAAATATATTACACCAGGAATCATGAGAAGTTTAAGATTGATTCCTAGCTGGTCACAAAACTCTATGTAGCATCGATTAACATCTTACGTGGAATACAAATGATTTTCTCCCGGAGTCTCATCTGCACATCTTCAAGGCAATCTTATTTGTTAACATATACTCAGGACTTGAGATATCACCACAAAAAGAAGTCACATAAGCTTTGATCAAAAGGAGCAAGGAAGCCAGTGAAGATTACTGACAAGCATGGGTTCACAAAAGGTATGATGCTGTTCTTCCCAATTGTGTCCACCAAGTTAGTAACACACATGAATTTTGTATGGGCAATGATGAAGATTTTTGTGTGAGATCCTTCACACAATTAACTTGTTAGTCCCTAAACTCACAGCATACTAGTGAACCAACAGTCTAAGGTTCTCTATCGCATATGCCATAACTCACTTAACATTTTCTTGAGTACAGGTACTGTATTTCTTCTTCATCGTGAAGCCAATTGTGTTGAAGTTTTCAACCCATGTTAAAATGGTGTTGTGGTCTGCAACATGTCGGCAGACTGGAACAGTAAAACAGCTTCAAAGGTCATGTTGCATCACACACTCATCATTCATGAACAATCGCAAGAGAGAAGAGAGCTAACATATAACGTTCCCAATTCCACAACATTGTGACAACCAAAGTTTCCACTCTAATGGAAAAATCAAGGTTATCCTCCACTATCAGAGGCTAAATGCTTGGCCGTATAATCCAATACAAAACCATGTGGTTTCTGTGATGAATCCTATATTAAGCTAATAACAGCACAGAAGGTATTTAATGAAATATAGGAGGTAGCAGCTGATTTCAAAATATCAGCTTTCTTACTAATTTACTCAATTCAATATACCGATGTTGGGCAAAAATATCGAAACACCACAAAATTTCTTGCTTGAACATAAATGCACATGCTAGCCAACTCTTCAGGTAGTGCTGTTATACTTTACTATAAATAGCACCTGTAAAATGCCCTCAATAAGTTGCAAGTGTCAGTGTTGGTCAGAACAGTAGTCTATGTAGTTGCGAGTACATTATGTTGGAGTTAAGCGAATTCAAATATGAGTAATTTGTTGGTGCTCGTGTGGTGAGTGATTTCATAACTAAGGGAGCTGGTGTTATATGGGGACTGTATTGAAGATTTTTACCACTTATAGGGAAAGTAGAAAAACATCATTCCCTAGGTCACAACACCAAAGAAACTATGTGTTACGTATTCATGAGAGGTGGTCATTGAAGACGACTGTGACAAAAAAAACCCTATCAGCACCAACATTACACAAAGCAAGCTCCATAAATTGAGAATTGCAGGACAAGCTGGAATTCCAAAACCATACATAAGTGTTGCAAATCCCTCTAATATGAAAATGTGGTGCTGAAACCATAAAACCAAGACTATGGAGCAATTGAAAAAAGTCATTTAGTCACATGAGCTTTTTTTTTGCATAGTTTCCAAATTCTGGCTGCCAAGCCTATGTTGCAGACAGTTTGCTGCCAAGAGGAAATATGGCAGTGATTCAGTAACGATATGCACAGCCATGTAGTGGTATTGCACAAGCCCTGTGGTTACTTTGCAAGGCTGCATTGCTGCCAAGGATTATGTGATCATTTTGGCTGATCATGTCTGTCCCATGGTACAAGGGTGATGCTGAGTTCCAAGGTAACAGAGTCCCTGTTCACATAGCTTGCATTGTCCAGGAGTGATTTTTCAAGCATGAGGATTAATTTTCATATCTACCATGGCCACCACAGTCACCAGATCCAAATATTATACAGACTTTGTACTCTGCTTTGGAGAGAAGGGTGCGTGATGGCAGTCCACCTCCATCATCATTACCTGAACTTGCCACTATTTTGCAGAAAAAATTGTATAAAATTCCCTTCAAAACCATGCAGGATCTGTGTCCATACATTCCATGATGACTGATTTTATAGAACCCCTGCCTCAGCAACAGCTGTGGCTGAACAATTGAGAGAAATTTGGAGAATATTTTCCATAAATTTGCTGACCATGTTATGAAGATTTTAACTTACCAAAGTAGCAGGAACAGGGATAGACAATCATGTGAAATTGTTTTAAGTACCTTACCCAAATATTAACTAGAGCAATTTACCAGAGAAATTACTTTTGAAGATAACATCTTAGACCTGGTACTAAAAAACAGAGCCAAATGTTTCAACTCAGCAAAGAACAGGGAATCAGTGATCGTAAGGCTATTACAGCATCACTGAATATGGCAAAAAGTATGCAAAAGAATTTGCCTATCTTCTAGCAGCAATGTACTGCAGGTCTCTACAGGAGTGAAGCATTCCTAATAATTAGAAAGAAGCACGGCCATTAATGTTCTCAAGAAGGGTTGCTGAACAAAAACACATCACTATAGATCTGTATCTCTGACATCAGCCTGTTGTAGAATTTTTGAAGATGTTTTATGCTTGCATATTACGACATTTCTAGAGAATCTCCTCTTTGTGAACCAACATGGGTTCCAAAAACAATGGTCCATGTGAAACCTGGCTCACTTTGTTCATCCACAACACCCAGAAAGCAATAGTTACAGGTGATCAGGTAGATGCCATGTTTCTTGACATCCAGAAGGCATTTGTTACAGTTCTGCATTGCTGCCTAATAAACAAAACGTGGGCTTCTGGAATATCAGACCAACTGCGTGGTTGGATTGAAGAGTTTGTAGTAAACAAAACAGGGCATATCATTCTGAGTGGAAAAAAAGTCTTCTCATCTAAAAGTAACTTTGCACACACTCCAGGGAAGTGTTATAGAACTATTACTTTCGACAGTATACTTAAATGACATAGTAGACAATGTTGGAAGTTCCATGAGGCATTTTGTGGATGATGCTGTTGTGTATCGAGAAGTTGCAACACTAGAAAACTGTATACTTATATGGATACGGTGTCTGTTCTTTCGGACATGTCCAAAAGAACAGACACCATTGATGACCTGCAGCTGTCTAGAACGAAATTAGAATTATATTAATACCGTCAGCTGCGCACTGTTGGGGCACACATTTTCACCTGTCCCCGTTGATCTAGAAAACTGTAGTGAAATGCAGGAAAACCTGCAGAGGATCAATACTTGGTGCAGGGAGTGGCAGTTGACCCTCAACAAAAACAAATGTACTGCAAGTTAGTAGACAGAAAGACCCTTTATTGTATGATTACAAAATTTCAAAACAATCTGTGACAGCAGTTACTTCTATAAAATATCTAGGTGTACGTGTATGAGGTGATTTGAAGTGGAACAACCACATAAAATTACCTGCAAGTAAGGCAGATGTCAGACTGAGAATCACTGGAAGAATCCTCAGGAAATGTGGTTCATCAACAAAAGAAGTAGCTTACAAAACACTCGTTAAACCGATACCTGAATACTGTTCATCAACATGGGATCTGTATCAGGTAGGACTGATGGAGGAAACAGAGACAATCCAAAGAAGGGCTCTACATTTCATTACAGCTTCACATAGCAGGTACAAGAGTTTTGCGGAGATGCTCAGCCAACTCCAGTGGCAGATGCAACAAGAGAGGTGTTCTGCATCACTGTATGGCGTACAGTTTAGTTCTGAGATTACGCATTCCTGGAAGAGTCCATCAATATATTTCTTCCTCCTCTTTATATCTCATGACAAGAACATCAATGTAAAATTAGAGAAATTCAGCCCACATGGAGGCTTACCAGCAATCATTCTTTCTGTGAATCATACGTGACTGGAACAGGAAAAGGTGAACTGACACTAGTACACTGTAGTACCCTCACTACACACCACAAGGCAGTTTGCAGAGTATAGAGGTAGATGTAGATACAGATGTTTTGAATGTCAATGGCTTTCCTACACCATGTTTGAGATGTTAACGTGTTGTGTTCTTTATTTATGTCCAACCCTGTAGATGGAGTAAGTGTGACTAGCAATAAGTAGTGCAGTCCTAATTTACCATGAGTGCAAAATAGTGATTAAATGTCTATTTTGTCTTTGTGCCAGGTTAAAGTATCCTGACTCTTTTTGCATCCTAAGGTTCTTATCTTGACATGATCTACAGAACACAATGAATGAATGAGTGGAAGAAAACAATGACACGGGAGATTGACAAAAATGAGGGAAACCCTAAGGGGTTGTCATTTTTCCTGCACATGCTGAAAATAGTGCTTTGACAATGTGTAAACTGGAAAATATAAAGTATGATGAGTTAGATCAGCCAACTCATTCACTTAATATGGCACCCTGTGAGTTTCACTTATATCCACATCTACAGAAAACTGTAGTTGGAAAACAAAAGCATGATGAAGAGGTTGTGGTGACAATATGATCACCAAGTTAAAATACTATAGCACTGTAGATAAATCACTCAATTTATTCACATCTTCTATCAGCAAAGATCAGTATTACCCCCAATAAAAGAGGAATCTCCCAAGACTCTGTTCTTGGGCCATTCCTGTTCATTGTCTACATTAATGACTTTTCAAATTATTTCCCATATAAGAATGTCTTATATGACAACAGTAAGTGTATGAGATTACAACAGAGAAATGATGCAAATGACTATCCACTGGGACCAGGCCACCCAATTATGAATTAACCAGAAAAAAGACAGTCTAAGTAAAAATAAAAGAGTGACATTACTTGGACTCATCACAGACATAAAACTTTCTTTGGAAGCACACACCAATTATATGTGCACAAAACCAGCTCATGTTCCTTTTTTTATTGAAGAAATGAAGAAACAGGCTGATCAAACACACTTTCTTTGCTTTCTTCCATTTCCATCTACAGTGTGGAATTTTGCCTTGGAATAATTCCTCAATAGCTAAACGTCAGGGTGGCTATTTGAGGCAGGGCAGGAGTGGGTGGTGTGATCTCTGAGAATTCCAGGTATGGGGAGGAAGATGATGTCACAAGAAGCTCCTGATAAATTAATAGAGACCAAGGGTGAGGAGGGTACGGGTTTAGCAGCTCACAGTAATAACTTTTCTTTCCTCTTAGTTGTAGCTTAACCACAGTTTTTAACATCAATAATTTGTAACGGACTAATATTCAAATAATTAGCACACTTCAAAGAATTAAGTATTTTAGAATTTGTGATTTATAAAGCTCAATAAATTAAATTCCACTGTTACGTTAAAAACACAGAATTCTCTAAAATTCTTGACATTCCCTAAGTTTTCCAGGTAAAATATAAGTCCCTGAGAATTACAGATTTTCCAGAAGAATCATCACCCTGAACATATTGTCAATTGATAGAAGAAATCTCTCAGATGCCTATTAGTATTATCACCGACAGAGGCCTGCAGAAATTACTTCAAATTTGTTTGAAGAGTTCTCGGGTGTCCAGCCAGATACAATCATTGATGCCCACAATATTTTGGTGACATGGCTCGCTAGTTCACAGTGTGTACTGCAAGGCCACACACACTGATCTGTACCTACAAGCTTCCGTTGCCACCATCTGGCTGAGCTAAACGGAGTTCTCAACACTTTGATACACAGAGCACACACGATCTTGGACAATCAAAACCTATCAACGGAACTCAAACATCTGGAAACTGTGTTCCACAGGTATGGATACAGCAACAGCTAAATCCAAAGGGCCTTCTGACAACAAAGGCACAGTAGGGACCAAGATGAAGAACAAATGGAAGAAGAGAAAAAAGGCCTGGCATTTCTACTTTTTGCAGGCAACGTGTCATCCAAAATAGGGAGACTACTGAGGCAACACAGATCGATACAGTCTTCCAACCACCAGCTAAGATGCTTGTCTTACTAGGAATGCTGAAAGACAATGTCGGCACCAAGAAAGCAGGCGTACACGAAATTTCGTGCAGCTGTGACAAATTCTATATCAGCCAAATAGTTCGTATGGTGGAAGATTGATGCAAAGAACACCAACGCTTTACCCACCTATGCCAACCAAGCCAATCTGCCCTAGGAGAACATTGCATAAACACTGGACATGCAGTGAAGTATGACAAAACAAAAGTAATGGCCTTCACAAATAACTACTGGGACCGCATCTTGAAAGAGGCCATAGAAATTCGCGTAACAGACAACCTCATTAACAGGGACACTAGTTACCAACTCAGGAAGGCATGGCAACAAATACTAAGCTCTATCAAGGTGCAAGCGGACACAAGATCATTCTGCCACGGCTGCCTACTGCAATAGCCCCCCCCCCCCCCCCCCCCCAAACAAAAGCCATCGCTTTCCACGCCACTGAACATGCTGTGGCTGTTGGCGCACACCTTTGCACTTAGACCTGCAAGAGATAAATACCAGTGGCAGTGAGTGGACTGTATCAGCACTACCTGGTGATGGCAGACTGGTTATTCGCTGAAATATTATGGGCATTTGCTGATCGTATTTGGCTGGACACCCGAGAACCGTTCAATCAGCATATATACTGGGATAGCCTCAGATCACATACTTTAAATTTCTAGGCATAATGACAGTCCCTAGCCAGCATATATACACTGTAACTATTTAATATATGCTAGAGAAAATTCAGCACGAGATGTCAACCATATAAGAAAAAAGGTAGACTGCTACACACTACGAAGATGACACTTTGAGTTGCAGATAGGCACAATGAAAAGACACTTACAAATTAACTGTTAGCCACAGCTACCTTCAGGAAATGAACACACACATTCACTCACATTAGGAAGCATACCTCACACACACATCACCATCCCCATCACTGACACAAGCAAGCACACCTAATGCACACAGGACTGCTATCTCAAGCAGCTTAGACCAAAATGCAACTGTCATGCAGAACAGAGGCAGAAATATGGAGGGGACGGGGAAGGCAATGGGCACACAAATGGATGAGAATAAGGATGATGTGATAGGACAGAAGGGGCGGAAGTTGTTGGATGGAGAGTGTGAGGACAGCAGGTTACAGTAGGTTGAGGTCAGGATAATTTTGGTAACGGCTATTAAGTCGTAAGGATGACTCACATCTGTGCAGTTCAGAAAAGCTGGTGGTGGAGGGAAGGATCTACATAGCTCAGGTAGTGAAGCAGCCTTTGAAATCAAGCATATTACGTTCAGCTGCGTGTTGTGCCACAGGGTGATCTACTTTGCTCTTGGCCACAATTTGGCTGTGGGCATTTGTCCTGGTGGACAGCTGGTTAGCAGGCATACCAATGTAAAAAGATGTGCAGTGTTTGCAGCTGAGCTGGTACATGAAATGGTTGCTTTCAAAGGTGGCCAGCCGTTGATGGGGTAAGGTAAGCCTATGACAGGACTGGAATAGGAGGTGCTAGGTGGGGGACTGCACTTTGGTCTTCCACAGGAGTATGATCCCTGTGGCTAGGGTTGGGGTTGGGAGTGGCATAAGGATGGAATAGGATGTTGTGAAGGTGGGGTGGGCAACGCAACACAACTTTAGGAGGGGTGAGACAGATCTTGAGTAGAACATTCCTCATTTCAGGGCATGATGATACATAATCAAAAGCCCCGATGAAGGATGTAGCTCAGTTGTTCCTGTGCAGTGTGATACTGCGTGACAAAGGAGACACTCCTTTCTAGCTGGTTGTTGGGGGTGTGAGAGGATTGGAAGTGTGTGGAGAAATGGCATGGGAAATCTGTTTGTGGATTAGGTCTCGAGTCTAGTGCCTGTCTGTGAAGGCCTTGGTGAGATCCTTAGCACACTGGGCAAGGGAGTTCTTATCACTGCAGATATGCCGTTCCCGGGTGGCCAGGCTGTATGGGAGGGACCTTTTGGTGTGGAAGGGATGACAGCTATCAATATTCAGGTGCTGTTGGTGGTTGGTGAGTATAGTGTGGACAGAAATGTTGACAGAGCCATCAAAGAGGAGGAGTTCAGTGTCAGGAAGGTGGCATGCTGCATTGAGGAGGACCAGGTGAAGCAGATGGGAGAAAAAGTGTTGAGGTTGTGAAGGAATGAGGATGGAGTGTTGTGGCCTTGAGTCCAGGTCATGATGTCAGCAATGAACGTGAACCAGACTAGGGGTTTGGCATTTTGGCGGGCTGGAAAGGTCTCCTCTAGAAGGCCCATAAACAGGTTGGCATAAGAGAACCCCCTGGCTGTGTTTGTATACCTTCCCTTCAATGAAGAATCAGTTGTGGGTCCTGATAAAGTCATTAAAGCGTATGAGGAGAGAGGTAGTGGGTTTGTAGCCTGAAGGAAGTTGGGAAAGGTGTTGTTCAATCACAGTAAGACCATGAACATGGGGGTGTTCATGTAGAGGCAAGTGGCATCAAATGATAAATGTGGTTCCATGAAGTAAAAGGGTAGGCATGGTGGAGAATTGGTGAAGGAAGTGGTTGGTTACATGTCATCATGCCCTAAAATGAGGGACATCCTATCCAAGATACTTCCCGTCCTTCCTGAAGTAGTGTTTCATCACCCACCTAACCTCCACAACATTCTAGTCCATCCCTATGCCATTCCCAACCCAAGCCCTTGCCACAAGGATCATATGGCTGTGGAAGACTCAGGTGCAAGTCCTGCCCAATCCACCCACCCAGCTCCTCCTATTCCAGTCTTGTCACAGGCTTATCATACCCCATCAGAGGAAGGGCCACCTGTGAAAGCAACCATATCGTATACCAGCTCTGCTGCAATCATTGTACAACTTTCTGCATTGGTATGACTGCCTACCAGCTGTCCCCCAGGATGAAAGGCCACAGCCAATCTGTGGCCAAGAGCAACACTAAACACCTTGTGACACAACATGCAGATGATGATAATATGCTTGATTTCAAAGGCTGCTTCACTTCCTGAGGCATATGGATCTTCTCACCTACCATTAGCTTTGCTGAACTGTGCAGATGGGAGTATTCCTTACAACACATTCTCTGTTCCCAAAATTGTCCCGCACTCAACCAACAGTACTCACACCCTCCACCCAACAGTTTCCATCCCCTCTGTCCTATAACCTCCTTCCCACTCTCATGCCCTTGCCCTCTTTGTGTACCATCCTGTGTCAATACACCTATCCATCTTTCCCCTTCCCTGCTCCTCTCCTCTTTTACTCCTTTAGCTTGGTCAACATGAAACCTACCAATAAGGAACATTACCTACAGTTTCACGACTGCCATCCCTTTTGTTTCATACACTCCCTTCCTTACACACAAGGTATCCATGGAATCGTTCACATCGAATTTCAGTGTATATTAACATTGGAGAAACATACATTTATGAAAAACATTCAATTGTGAGTGTTGTTTTCATATTCTTGCAAACATCTGTTATTGAGAACCTACGTTAAGTTATGAGTGTTGTAGCAAATATGCATTATTAGAGTTACTGTAAATAACTAACTTATCAGGTCGCATTAGTTTTCTCTCTTGACAGCAATTCATATTATCTGCATTCATGGTAAATTAACAATATTGTTAATTTTAGTGATCATAACATGAAAAATGTGTCAGAGAAACGCCAAAATTAAGTTTTTCTGTTGTGGTAATAAATATCTTGTTCTGGCTGTAAATGGCCCCAGTTCTAAAAGGCTATTGATAATACTTGTAACATAACAGACCAATTGACTAAAAGAGAATCAGGAAACTTAGTGTAAAGTTACAACAATATTATATAAAGGATAGATTGCTACTCCCATCCTGGACTTTCCATTGTTTCATTTAAAGTTATTTTATTACTGTTCCATGAAACACTGCACTAGGTACAATGCAGCACTACTGCGTATGCTGTTCTCAGGTACAGGATGAGTAAGCTGCTATTTGTGAGCAACTCGAAAATACTCTGACCACTGTCAAATGAAAGGCAGTTTATTGGGGGTATAGGGGAGGCAAACACAAAAGAGCAGGGGTCTATTAATCATTGACAGTTCAAATGTACATCTAATGATGGTAGCTCTAACAGAAAGGGCAGAAAAGGATGGGAAGGAATGCCACGTGCACACAATGTGTATACTTCGGGGGCCTCATTCTGCATGCTGAAGAGGCTATTTTGGCAGCCACTGAGGGAAGCAACCAACTGCAGGTTGTTATGCATGTTGGGATGAATGGTGCCTGTGGTTTGGGCCCTGAAGTCATAATTGCATCATTTCATTGACTGTCAGAGAAAGTTGATAACACTAGCCTTGCTCATGGACTTTCAATTGAGCTCACAATCTGTATCTTTGTCCTCAGAGCAGATCATGGCCCCCTTGTTCTGAATTGAATGGCAGGCTTGAAATAGAGGTTGCAAAAATTCTGAAACAAGCAGGGCTGTGACTTCTTATGGTTGAGATCTTTAAGGTCCCAAAATAAAGTGCCTGTGTTTGAAGCTCTCCTAAAAGCACTGAAGTTCACATAACACTTAGTATACAAAGCTGGTTAAAACTTGAAATTTTACGGGATACATTTTTGGGGAAAATTAATCAGGTATCAAAAGAATGGGCTAATGGTAAAAGGAGGTGATGTATTTGATGCAGTAGGCAAAAATCTCAAAACCATTGAGACAGAAATTGAAGCTGCATGCAAGATTGTTTGAGAAAGACTGAGTCATACTATTGACCACCAGTTTCATAACCTGATGTGACTGAAAACTTTAGAGAAAACTTCATTTCACTTATGTGTACATTCTGCAATCATACTGATATTACTGGAGAAGACTTGACTTATTCAAAAATCAACTGGGATGATTACAGTTTAGTCAGTTGTGAACGTGGTAAGACCTCTTCTGAAACATTACTAAATTCACTATCTCAAACTATTCTAGAACATACAGTTTGAAACCCCACTCTTGATGGATCTAATGGCAGCAAATAAGCCTGAAATATTTGAGGATGCCTACATTGAAACTGATATCAGTGACCATGAGGCAATTGTACCAAAACTTATTAGCAAAGTACAGAGGGCAAATTCAACGACAGAAAAATCTGCATGTCCAACAAACTAGATAAATAAGCAGTAGTGTCAAATCTCAATGAGGACTGAAATTTTTAGCACAGGACAGGAGCATGTAGAGGAACTATCACTCAAGTTTAAAAGAATAGCTAACCATGTTCCCAGTAGGAAATTTTAGGATGGCAGGGACCCATCATGGTGAGGTCACTATAAAGTAGCTTCTGAAAAAGCAGACAACTGCATGACAAGTGTGAAACAAAGCAGATGGCTGTAGATACTGAGAGGCTGAATGAAACTCATTTGGCTGCAAAAGAGGGATGCATGAAGCCTTCCGTGACTATCATAGCAGAATACTGTCAAATGATATTTCACAAGATTCAACGTAATTCTAGTCGTATGTCAAGGTTGTTAGTGGCCCAAAGTTAGTCTCATGTCACTTATGGCTGAGACAGGAACTGAAATTGATGGCAGCAAGCAAAAGCAGAAATGTTTTCAAATGCCCATTTCCAAAAGAAAAGCCACATAAATTGCCCAAATTTATTTCTCATATCACTGAAAGATGATTGAATTAAGCATTAATGTTGTTAATGTTGAAAACTGAGGAAATCACTGAAATTGAACAAAGCTCCAGGATCCAATGGAATCCTTATCAGATTCCATATTGAATTTGAAGCTGAATTATCTCCTCTTTTAAATATAATATATTGTAGATCACTCAAATAAAAACCTGTACCCAGTAGTTGCAAGAAAGCCCATGTCACACCCACCTACTAGATGGGTAGTAAAAATGGTCTGTAAAACAGCTGTCCGATACCTTTGACATCGATTTGTTGTGGAATCTTAGAACATATTCTGAGCTCAAATGTAAAATTGTGCACTTCACAAAATGAAAAAAACTAATACCCTATGACTATAATATGAATGAGTTACTGTTGGAATCAACCTACTCATACAAATACTTGGGTGTCACACTTTGTACGACATGAGGCAGAATGATCATATAGGCTCAGTCCTGGGTAAAGCTGGTGGTAGACTTTGGTTTATTGTAGGAATAGTGGGGAAGTGGAATCATTCTACAAAGGACTTTGGTTACAAATTACTTGTCAGACCCATTATAGAATACAGCTCAAGTGTATGGGACCCATACCAGATACGGCTAACATGGGATATTGAATGTATACAGGCAAGGGCAGCACGAAAGGTCACAGATATGTTTGATTCATGGGAGAGTGTCACACGGATACTGAAGGAACTGAACTGACAGACTCTCGAAGACAGATGTAAACTTTGGTGAGAAAATCTATTAATGAAGTTTCAAGAACTGGCTTTAAAAGATGATGCTAGGGATATAGTACATCCAACTATGTATCGCCCACATAAGGATTGTGAGGATAAGATTAGAATAATTACTGTGTGCACAGAGGCATTCAAATGATCATTCTTTCCGGGCTCCATGCATGAATAGAATGGGAAGAAGCTCTAATAACTGGTACAATGTGAAATACCCTCCACTATGCACTTCACAGTTGTTTGCAGAATACAGATGTGCACTCATGCTCATAAATTAAGGATAATTGCAGAATGTGGTGCCACACAACTTGACACTATACAAAACTGGCGCTAATAGCATAGGCACATAGGGAACACACATGACATATATCTGTAAGTCCACGGTATTGGTGGTAAGTTGAGAAAATTGTCCCGAAACACATGTGCTACAAAACGCCACTGTCTCCTGTGCATGTACCCTGACATCAATATGGGATATTATCAACATGCACACATACACAAGTCGCACAATGGGCTGGTATTCTCTGGATCAGGTGGTCAAGCAGCTGCTGAGGTATAGCCTCCCATTGTTGCACCAGTGCCTGTCGGAGTTCCTGAAGTGTCCCAGGGGTTTGAAGACTGAGAGCATCCCAGATGTGCTTGATGAGGTTTAGGTCTGGAGAACAGTCAGGCCACTCCATTCACCTTATATCTTCTGTTTCAAGGTACTCCATCACGATGGCAGCTCGGTGGGGCTGTGCATTATCATCCATCAGGAGGAAGGTGGGACACACTGCATCCCTGAAAAGGCAAACTTACTGGTGCAAAATGACGTCCCAATACACCTGACCTCTTACAGTTCCTCTGTCAAAGACATGCATGGGTGTACATGCACCAATCATGATCCCACCCTACACCATCAAACCATGACCTCCATAGAGGTCCCTTTCGAGGACATTAAGGGGTTGGTATATGGTTCCTGGTTCACACCAGATGAAAACTCAGTGAGAATCACTCTTCAGACTATACCTGGACTTGTCCGTGAACATAACCTGGGACCACTGTTCCAATGACCATGTATTGTGTTCTTGACACCAGGCTTTACGGGCTCTCCTGTGACCAGGGTTCAGCGGAATGCACCTTGCAGGTCTCAATGTGAATAAACCATGTCTGTTCAGTCATCTGTAGACTGTGTGTCTGGAGACAACTGTTCCAGTGGCTGCGGTACGGTCCTGAGCAAGGATACCTGCAGTGCTACGTGGCTGTCTGCGGGCACTGATGGTGAGATATCGGTCCTCTTGTGGTGTTGTACACTGTGGACATCCCGAACAGTAGTGCCTGGACACGTTTCCTGTCTGCTGGAATCGTTGCCATAATCTTGAGATCACACTCTGTGGCACGCGGAGGGCTTGTGCTACGACCTGCTGTGTTTGACCAGCCTCCAGTCACCCTATTATTTTACCCCTCATAACGTCATCAATATATGTTCTTTGACCCATTTTCAACACACTGTCACCATCAGCACATCTGAAAACGTCTGCACACTTATTCGCTGCATTGTACTCTGACGTGCACCAACACACCTCTGCATATGTGGACAGCTGCCAGCACCAACATGCGATGACCACAGGTCAAATGCACCACATGGTCATACCTCGAGGTGATTTAAATCTGCAAACCACCCACCAGAGCATTGTTTCACCATGTATCAGCATTATCCTTAATTTATGAGCATGAGTTTAGATGTAGATGCAGATGTATCTCAAACAGAATGACCTCCTCCATGCCAACCAGCATGGTTTATGAAACATCTATCTTGTGAAACTCTACTCACATTTTTCTAAAATGACATTCTCAAATCTTTGAATCAAGGCAGTCAGGAAGATTCAGTATTTCTCCATTTCCATAAAGCATTTGACTCAGTAGCCACATCTACACTTATTATCAGAAGTATATCGTATCACCTATCAAACAAAATGTGTGACTGGGCTGAGGATTATTTTGTAAGGAAGATACAGCAAGTTTTCTTGGATCGAGAGTCATCAACAGATGTAGAAGTAACTTTGGGTGTGTGCCAGGGAAGTGTGTTGGGACCCTTGCTGTTCATATTGTATATTAATGGCCTTGCAAGCAATTTTAATAGTAAGCTCAAACTTTTTCCAGAAGATTCAATTATCATCATGATACAATTATCATATCAGGGTGTACGCGTGGACAAGGAAAAAAAAATCCCAGATTATTCCTGGTTAACAAATAACATATTTGCCATGTTAAGTGACAGTATACTTTCCTACGGAGCCATAAAACTTATCAGTCCTTTGAATGATCAACATTTTATAATGTGCAGTAACATGTGCACTGCATATCTTCATATTACAAAAGTATAAATTTGAATTCCACCAAACACAGTGAGTTAGTATCCGAAGCATTGAAATCAAGACTGTGATGCCCTTTTGTAAGCCAATCATAGCGTACATCATGTGACATTGCCAACTGATGACAGCAGATATTTAGAGCATAGAACATGTGTTGTAGTCAGCCAACACCGACATCGCTGTTACGTGGCACAAACACACAAATAGGAAAAGTTAATGGATTAAATTATTATACGTAGTGTAGCTACAAGAAAAGCTAAGCTTTCACATATAATATTGATCTCAAAGATCATTAAGCTACAAGAGAGGCTAAGCTCTCACATGTAATACTGGCCTTTTTTGCATGTGTTACACTTTAAGACACATCACACGAATGTGCCAGTAAAATTTAAAATAATGACATAAATGTCTGGTCTTCTGGGCTTAAAATTCTTCTACGTGGCTGGTCCTCAAAGTGTTAAATTTTAAACAACAGTCAAATGCTCTGTGCTTTAAGAACTTCCATCACACGTTCTCATGTGTAACATAATTCATCTTGCATAAAAGAAAATTTACTTTGAAAATAATGCTTGTCAAACCATCATTAGCAATATTTTCCTGAGAGCTGTTAAAAATAGGTTCACTACAGCAGCTGGCAGAGAGCTCCAGAAAACAGGCATTTACTGAGTGTGCGCAGCTATAGCTCCAGAAAACAGGCATTTACTGAGTGTGCGCAGCTATGATGGCCTAGGAAGCCTGTATGTTCATATGTACATAGAATTAAGAGGTGTTACATTATGTTATAAAAGAAACAGGACATCAGAGGATACTCCACGAGCATCAGTATTTTGTAAACCATACCAAAATGCATAATTCGGCTTGAACAGGACATTCATATGTCCAGATTCAAAATGAAGTAGGGCACAAACTGATATTAAGTTTTTCAGTGTGGTTCCTGTGATGTAGATTTTCTTGGAGTACCAGTACTGTACTATCTCATGTTTGGCTTCTTTATTATGACATAATGCCATACATGGCAGAAGATGAAAATGTGCACATGAAATTCAGCCTATACTGTGGAATGAAATGCTTTGTTCTGAGTAAATTGACTGCCTCAGTGTAAATGATTAATAAAAGCCACATTTGTTTGCCAAAAAATAGCTCCATTGTTCTGCAAGGTAATTAATGCTTGACTGCCAAAAACGTGCAAATAAAAATCAGAAAACTGAAAGTAATAATATATTTTAGTTTTTTGTAATTATGTGAATGTATTTTAATTCACTTGATAGGTCCCAGCCACAGAAATCCATTTTGTATGCATCTGACATGGCAGCTATAAACAAAGAGTAAACAGTGCATCTGACATGGCAGCTGTAAACAAAGAGTAAACAGCAAAATTACTAAACGTAAACACTAGTCATGTGGAAACTACCGCCCTACCCACTGCAACTCACAGGTCATGTGGAGACTACTGCCCTACCCACTACAACTCAAGACTGCTCTCCGCATGTGTGAATCTGGCTGGTTGCGCAGGCCAGAAAAATTTTTCTAGTTAGCATCCGGATTCACATAGCCAAAAGTGGGAGATGGTACTACTGATACATGGCAACTGTGGCACATGAGCCCGCTGGCAGCTGCTCACATGAACCAAATTTATACAGTTGTGTTGTCACACTCATCAGAAGCAGTTGTTGTTACAAAGTATAGCACAGTCTTCATCCTACGGATACACCCTATATAATATAGTACTGTCTGAAAGATGGTAAACAAAAATTCTGTCAGATCTTGATAAGATTTTAAGGTGGAGTAAAGATTGGCCACTTTCTTTAAATGATCAGAAATGTAAAACTGTATATTTCACAAAACAAAAAAGTAATAGGACAGTGAGTCAGAGCAGAAATCAGTTAACTCATACAAATATTAGGATGTAACACTTTGTAGGGATATGAAATGGAGTGATCACATGAGCACAGTCATAGGCAAAGCAGGTTGCAGACTTCAGTTTATTGGCCAAATACTAGGGAAATGCGACTAATCTACAAATTGGATTGCTTATAAATAACTCATGTGACCCAGCCTTGAATATTCCTCACGTTTGTGGGATTTGTCCAAATACGACTAACAGGGGATATTCAATTTATACAGAGAAGGGCAACACAAATGATCACAGGTTTGTTTGATTCATGGGAGAGAGTTACAAAGATGAAGAAGCTGATCTGGCAGACTCTTAAAGATGGATGTAAACTATCCTTCCGGAAAACAAGAACTTCTGCTTCATGACTCGACACAATGCACTGCTGATATTTAATTCAGCTCTTAACCACAGGAGCTTTGGCAGCACAGTCATTGCCCACAGCGCATGCACGAACGGTCTTTCTGTGGCTCTCAGCAGGGGGCACTAGGAGTACCACTTTCCTCCAACTGTGAGCATCGTCCTGCCCATGTGTATTGCTTACTACCGGCCCTATAAATTTTTACGCCGCTATCTGATTATCATCATTTGTACCATGCACCAGTGACAGCAGCAATTACCACCACCTGATGATGTCATGAAATTGCATCAATGAAGCAGCAATCCCCAGAAATGTATTTGCAACAGATTCAATGGGAAAGCTTGAAAAGTCATATCCTTAGAAAGTCTACTTAAAAAGTTTCAAGAACTATGATGCCTCTAGTAACATACTACAACCATAGGGACTGTGAGGAAAAGATTAGATTAATTACAGCATGCATGGATGGATTGAAACAGTCATTCTCCCCATGCTAATATATGAATGGAATGGGAAAAGACCATAGGAACTGGTACAATGGGAAGTACCATCTGCCATGCACTTCACAGTGGTTTGCAGAGTATAGATGTAGTATAGATGTATATGTAGATTTCCTCAACACATACATCAACAGCCTTTCCTAAACTTATATATCACATCTACTCCAGAGATCTTCAGGTCTTGTCCGCAAATAAATCTCCCAGACAGTAACCTTCTAGTGCTCTGACAAACGGAGCTCTTACTTCTGAAAACTTAGAATCACCCCACATCACAATGGCTTTGAATATTCTTTATACATTACTCTACCAATAGACATGACCTTCACAATCCAAGCCCTGAAGTGAGATCAAGTCTTTCTGATATCCTCATCATACAATTATCCCTATTGCATTGGTCATACTTGGCCCCATGCACCCACCCACTAAAGATCACAAAAGCCCCATCACTGGTAAATTGTACAACATCTAAGTCGATGCCATACATGAAATCATGTATATTGTTTACCAAGTAACATGTGTTCACTGCACATCATTTTTATAAGAATGATGACTGTTAAACTGGGTGAGTGCCTGAATGGGCATAGACAAACTCTATGTCTCAGGCACCTGCTTGCCATATGCTGAATCTGACCCAAGGCATCTAAGTACCTGCTACATCACAAGAACTATTTGGATTTTCCCAGTCGATACTACTTTTCCCTAAAAAACAGGGAAGGATAACTTGGTTTCAAATCTGTTCATGCAATCCATAATTTTCTTGTCGCTAATTTCTGTTAACACAAAATACCCCACTCCTTTTTATTATATTTTACATTTATTCACATACTTGATTACTCTCCTTACTTCTTTTTACTATCTTCATCTCTCCTTCTCCCTTTCTATTTGCCCCACCGCCAGTTTTGTTTTCCTGTTAATTCTTAATCGTATTATTAATTTCACTTTTCATTTCTATTTCTCTATCCATATTTACTTCTCATTTTGTCCTTCTTTCTTCTCTGGACTGCGGACAGCAAAATGCTCTTTGATATCCTATTTTCTCTGACACGACCCCCTTCATATTTGTTTTCCCTCGCCCACTCAACAGGTAGTGCACAATAAGCCTATAAAAAGTTTTACTATTTTTAATGCAAGCATGCAAGCAGAGTCCAATAACTCACTGATATAAAGCTGGCAGGTCTGTTGTACATTAGGCTATTGTCTAGGTCCATGTCAAGCACATCAAGGGAAACACGGCGGCCTTTGGGAACTGTAATTTCATACTGACATGACTGAAATCGATCCCTTGCATTTGGGTATCCAGGACTTGTTACTTCACCTTCTGGCCCTGTTAGCTCTTGGACACATCCTGCAGAAAGAACCAAATACATGAGTATGTAGATTAGAAAATGCACGACATAGCACAGCACATAAATATGATTTCTTTATGAATTATTGTACGGAATTATAGGTTTTGTAATAAGTAATTCCCAGCAAAAATCAGTGTTTCACATGCAGCTGTTATTCTGTAATTTCACCTCTGGCAGTAGTTCAAATGAATTTTGACACATTTATTCAGCCCAGTACCCACTGACAAGAAAACAGGCCATTGTGCATCACAATATCAGCTTACAAAAAATTGATAATACTAAGTTTCATGAGTGGTTTAAAACAATGAGGTTATGTTACTAACATACAACTTGTCATACAGGTTTAAAATTCAAATCTCTTTGTTTACTGACAGGAGTAGCACAGTGACAATGAATGATGCAAAATGTTCTGAAAGAAGGCATTTTCCTGTATTCACAGGGTGTATACGTGGACAAGGAAAAAAAATTCCCGGTTAAAAATACACTTTCTCCCGGGTGAAAATACACTTTTTCCATGTTAAGTGACAGTATACTCTTCCTCGGCACTGTAAAACTCATCAATCCTTTGAATGTTTATGGTTTTATATCCCGACGTAGAATTTCCTGGCACTTTAGAGAACTAAACTCAGGGGGAAAAAAACACGTTTTGAAAGACCTTTGATGTGCAGCAACATGTACGCTGCATACTTTCGTATTACAAAGGTATAAATTTGAATTCCACCAAACACTGCATGTCACTTTCCAAAGCATTGAAATCGAGATTGTGATGCGCTTTTGTAGGCCAGTCATAGCTCATGTCACATGATCTCGCCAGCTGATGACAGCATAGTACACGTGATGTAGTCAGCCAATAGCAAGATCACTCTTAAGTAGTGCGAACACACAAGTAAGGAAAGATAATGGTTTAAATTAATATACATAGCATTCACATACAATATTGGTCTCGAAGCTTAATAAGCTGGAAGAGAACCTAAACCCCCACATATACTGTTGATCTTTTTGCGCATGTTACACTTTAGGATACATAACACAAATGTGCCAGTAAAATTTTTAATAACGACGTAAATGTCTGATCTTCTGGGCTCGAAATTCTTCTAAATGGTCGCCCTCAAAGAATTGATTTTTAAATGAGAGTCAAACGCTTTGTGATTTAAGAAATTCATCGTACATTCTCTCACATAGTTCATCTTGCGTAAGAGGAAATCTGCTTTGAATGTAACGCTTTTCAAACCACCATTCGCAATATTTTCCTGTGACCTGTTAGAAATAGTTTTGTTTCAGCAGTTGCAACAGAGTGCCAGATAACACATGTCACCGCACTTGCACAGCTATGATGACTAAGGAAGTCCCTATGTTAGTACGTGTAAAACTTTAAAATATCTTACATTATGTTATAAAAGAAACAAGACAAAAGAGGCTACTTCAAGAGCGTCGGAATTTCATGAACCATACCAAAATTCATAATTCGGCTTAAAATGCACATTCGTATGTAAATTTTCTTGTAGTACCAGTACTGTATTATCTCATGTTTGGTTCTTTATTATGGCATAATGCCATACGTGCACTTGAATTGCAGCGAACAGTTGAAACTAGCCAATAGTGTGAAATTAAACACTTCGTTTCAAATAAATTCACTGCCTCAGCAGAAAAGCTTAATGAAAGCCTAATCTCTTTAGCAAACCGGCAAAAATAACTTCATTGTTCTATAAGGCGATTAATGCTTGACTGTCAGAAAGGTGGAAATAAAATCTAAAACTAATAACATAGTTTAGCCTTCCATAATTATGTGAACGTATTTAATTCATTTGATAGCTCCTGGCCACAAAAATCCGTTTTGTTAACATTTAACATGAGAGCAATAAACAAAGAGGAAACAACAAAATCACTTAACATTAACACAGGTCGCGTGGAGACAACCCACCCAGTTGTGCCTCCAAGAGCAGCAATAAAAGCTGCAGCAGGAACAAATGCAAGAACTGCTCAACAGAATGTAGAATCGCCCCGTACTCACATCACACCGATAGCAAGCTAGGTGCTGGCAGAGAATCTTTCTTCCCTGTCACCCCCTATGCTGTTCACCAATTTCAACAAGGCTACAGAAAGATGGTAAAACGTCCTGCACCAGTTCTTGCTGCACTGCCTGGTAAGGCATGTCATCAAACCAGCTGATAAAGTTGCCTTGTTATTGTCCAGCAGTGAGAGATTATACAAAATCATACAGAATTTGAACCCCTTTACCAGCCCTGAGAAACTTATCTTTGATGAAATTTGTCAGTTGCTCATGCAGTATTGTGGTCATCAAATCCATGTGGTGGTGGCATGGTTACAGATTAACCACAAGCACCCTCAGTAGTCGTAGATTGCTGACCTGCAAGGTCTCTTGCACAGGTGTTAGTTTGGGTGTTCCCAATGTGCTACCTTATATGCAGATTCACTAATTAGGGACATGAATGTCTGGTTAACACACGACCCAGAGGTTCAAAATATGGCACTAGCCCTCTCTGACTCTTCTTTTGCCAAAGTCGCTGGGATTTCTGACTCACATGAACTTCTGGCAGCAGCAAGCAAGGTACTCTCTCAACAATGGTAGCTGGTTCAATCAGAAGAGCATGGTAAAAAACACCAGGTGCCCAATGGGATGATCCAGATAGCCCTGCTTACCATTGAACCACCATGCGTTGGTGTCATTGATGATCCAACTGCTGTCATAATGGCTCTATCTGGATATGTGTACATCGGGCTCAGTATTTACGCATCAATTGAAGCATAGTAATCCGCTCACAAAAAAAAAAAGTTCTTTCCATCAATCTTCATCTGGACCTGCCTCTGCTCAATATGCAAGCTAGTGGCCCTTCTCTGATTATCATCTGGCACATGTTAAACAGGACTGCCCACATGTAGAGGTCAGGTGTGGCTGCAAAAAAACCCATTTGGCAACTGTTTTGTGACTCAAGGCAAGTCACTGGACAGTTGTCAGAGACCCAGAGTTTCCCTGGACTCTGAGCTGCCTCCGATGCCCTGCAAGCATTGCCCCAGCATATTCTGCTGTAATTAACAGTGGATGAGTGATTGACTGACTTTCAGGTTGACACGAGAGTGATGGTCAGGTTAATTAACTTTGATAAGTACAGACTTTTGGGCTGCCATGTGTTGCAACAGCCACTATTCATTTGAGTAGGAAATTCTCCACCTCTGTGCATTATAAGAATGTGGAACAGTAAATTATGTTGGTATTGGAAAATTCATCACCGTTGGTACCAAATGTTTGAGCAACATGCCTTTTCTGTTTTGAGCTGCCAGACGGTTGATAAAGCACATTTAGTTTCTCAATCAGCCCCTTTAAAGATCTGGATTCCCTACTATGGTCATATGTGCAGCTGTTTGAGAATACCTTGGGATGTGCCAAAAATTTCAAGGTACTTATCTCCCAGCGATACCTAAATTTTGCCATCCACACCCCATTCCCTTCTTAATCCATGTCAAGACCAAGGCTGAGTTACAGCATTGATAGAAAAATTTGGAAATTTGTGGTAAGGTCTTATGGGACCGCACTGCTGAGGTCATCAGTCCCTAAGCTTATGTACTACTTAATCTAACTTACACTAAGGACAACACACACACACCCACGTCCGAGGGAAGACTTGAACCTCCAACGGGGGCACTGATAGAACGTTGGTGTTGTTTGTCATATTTTGCAGAGTAGGCCACCCATTTCATAGAGATTCAGGAAGCAGATTGTGCTCTGCACCTTTGCAGTGATTTTAAATGGACAGTCAACGCGAAAAGTGTTGTGGATTAATACCCAATTCTGTGGCTGGAAGAGTTGTTGGAAATGCTATTTTTCACATGTCACCTTGCACGACACATACCTGCTGTAGCTTTGGACACAGCTTCTTGGAGTTTCTTGTTGTTCAAGATGCCCTTTGGGCTTCACCATTTTAATTGCTTGTGTTTTGGAATCTTGTTGGCATTGGAAATTTGTCAACAATATTTTGAGTAACTGACTGTGGGCATTTCCTGTTGTGTAAACTACATTGATGACATCTGGGTAATGCACTATACATGAGAGAAGCATTTGTGAAATCTGCTGGCAGTTTTCCAACACTTAATGGAAAATGGCCCTCGTTAAAAGCTTGAAAAATATAGTTTTTTCTCCCCAAAGGTGAGAATCTTGAGATATGTGCTTAGCAAAGATGGCCTTATCCCTAAGGATGAGCATGTCATAGAAATTGGCAACCCGCCAGTGCCCAAGAACCTGAAGTAGGTTCCAGTTCTTTTTGAGTAAGATCTTTTAGTGTGCAATGTTCATTCCCCAGGCGATGCATATCTGCCAGCTTCGCCAAAAGGACATCAAGTTCATGTGGTCTGGGGACTCACTTCTGAGTCTCTGAAACAGTATCTGTGCTCTGCTCTCTGTTTGTCTTCCTTTATGCTGGGTAAACCATTAACCCTGGCCACCGATGTCTCCCAGTATGTATTGGTTCAGTTCTGTCCAATCAGAACCCAGGTGGCACTGAGCAGCCCATTGCTTATGCATTGAAGACACTTTCCAGGGCGCAACATAGGTGGAAAAGGAGGTGCTGGCTATCATTCACAGCATTAAAAGCTTTCATGTTTTCTTCTTCCTACTCACCACTGACCACAAGACCCTGGTTTCCTTCTTCTGCCCTCACTCTAAGCTACTGGACTGGACTGCTGACCAGTTACAGAGGTGGTCCTTTTTCTCAGTAATTAAAGTTATGCCATTTGCTACTGGTCCAAAACCCAGTGTGCTATTGTGGATGTGTTAATGCAGTTGCTGGCCAGTCCCAATCCGAAGTTCGATTGACAGGAGGCTCTAGTTTCTGTTTTGCACAATAAATGGCAGCAGATATTGCTGGAATTTGCTTTAACAGAACTAGATGTTGTGGCCACATGGCCGCCAACCTGCCTTTCTGGCAAAATGTTTCAGCTGTCCGAATGCATTTGTCCAGAATACTTCTTCAGCAGATCTGGTGAAGCATATGTTTTTTTCTGCTGCAGGGTTGGGTCAACATTATCCACAGGGTCTTAATGCTTGCCACTGTGGAGGAAAAATATTGAGTGATCATCCCTCCAGCATCGCATTCTTGCAAACTCCAGTTGCTGCAAGTGTTGCACAGGGGTATGTCACACTTGAAGGCTAGGGCATGGTCTCATGTCTAGTAGCTGGCAATTGATCATGATATAGAATTCCTGTGCAGGCTGGGCATGGCCTGTAGTCAGAATTAGGCTGTGCTGTTTTCCTCTTGCAGGGTGTATACGTGGACAAGGAAAAAAAATTCCCGGATTTTTCCCCGAATTCCCGCTTAAAAATACACTTTCTCCCTGGTGAAAACACGCTTTTTCTGTGTTAAGTGACAGTATATTTTCCCTTATCAATCCTTTAAATGGTTATGGTCTTATACACAGGCGTAGAATTTCTCGGCACTTTAGAAAACAAAAATCAGGGAAAAAGACACGTTTTTGAAATATCTTTGATGTGCAGCAACCTGTATGCTGCGTATTTTCGTATTACGAAAATATACATTGGAATTCCACCAAACACCGCATGTTACTTTCCGAATCACTGAACTCGTTGCGATGCGCTTTTGTTAGCCAGTCATAGCTCATGTCAAGTGATCTCGCCAGCTGATGACAGCGGATATTCAGAGGATAGGACACGTGATGTAGTCAGCCAGCAGCAACATCACTGTTACGTAGCACGAACACACAAACAGGGAAAGTTAATAGTTTAAATTAATATACATAGTGTTGCTACAAGAAAAACAAAGCCTTCACATATAATATTGACCTCAAGCTGCAAGTGAAGCTAAAGTTTCGCATATAATGTTGATCTTTTTTGCCCGTACTATGGTACACTTTAAGAAGTATCACACAAAAGTGCCAGTAAAATTTTTAGTAATGAAATAAATGTCTGATCTTCAGGGCTCGAAATTCTTCTAAATAGCTCATCATCAACAAATTTATTTTTAAATTGCTCGTCATCAAAGAGTTGATTTTTAAATGAGAGTCAAATGCTCTGAGATACATGGTACATTCTTGCACATAGTTCAACTTATGTAAAAGGATATTTACTTTGAAAGTAAAGCTTTTCAAACCACTATTAACAATATTTTGCCGCGACCTGTTAGAAATAGGTTCGTTTCAGCAGATGCCAGAGAGCGCAGATCACAAGCAACATGCGCAGCTACCATGACATAGGAAGCCCATATGTATGTACGTGTAAAACATTGGAAGATCATACATTATGTCATAAAAGAAACAAGACATCAGAGGATACTCCAAGAGCATCGGAATTTCGTGAACCATATTAAAATGTGCAGATTTAACATGCATACTTAAAGTGCACATTCGTATGTCCAGATTGCCAATGAAGTAGACCTCGACTTGATACTAAGCTTTTCAGTGTGGTTTTCGGGATGTAAATTTTCTTGGAGCACCAGTACTGTATTATATCATGTTTGGTTCTCTACTATGGCATAATGCAATACGTGCTAGAAAACGGAAACGTGCACTTGAAATGCAGTGAACAGTTGAAACTAGCCAGTACTGTGGAATTCAACATTTTGTTTTAAATACATTGACTGCCTCTGCGGAAAAGGTTAATAAAAGTCAAATTTCTTTAGCAAACAGAAAAAAATAACTTCATTGTTCCGCAAGGTGATTAATGCTTGACTGTCAGAAACGTAGAAATAAAATAAAATCTGAAACTAATGATGTATTTTAGCCTTCCGTAATTATGTGAATGTATTTTAATTCACTTGATAGCTACTGGCCACAGATATCTGTTTTGTTTTCATTTGATGTGAGAGTAAACATAGGGGAAACCAAAATCACTAAATGTAAACACGGGTCACGTGGAGACTACCCACTAGACTGCTCTGCACATCAGCCCCGGATCTACAATATTTGCGAACCGGGTCAGTACTAAAAAAAAAATCGAATTTTCAAAAATATGTTCATCTTGTAGTGCATATCTTTCTGAAAAGTCACTGTATTTCACTCTGTGAAATTGAAAAATGTATATTTTGGAATGGATGCCATCAAACTATATTCAGGACAGTGGAAATTGAAATGTCCTGTGGTGCCTCTCCTGCTCACAGTCAGCTGATAAAAAAACACCTCGCAGTTAATAGCACATGGGATTATTTGTAATCGGTAGAACAAGAACTCCTCTGAAAATTTGCACTCTTTACTGCCTATTAGATAACAATTTGCTGTTTTGTGTGACATAAAATTAAATATAGGATACATAAAACATATAAAGACAAGAGATAAGCAAGAAAGTATACATTACTTCAATCCTTAGTTCCTAGCATTTTTTTCCCTGAATGTTGCTACAGCTTTAGATGGCGTACCTTCCTTTCTGCGAAAGAATCTATTACCTCATCAAAGTTTGTCAAATGTTTTGCTACATGAAAAATCAAAATGTCTTTACCTAATACTGAAAAAGCTGTTAATACAAATACCCAGGCTGGTGTGGTTTCTCGATCTGATTATGTCTATTTTGTCACAGTCTGCTGGATAAAACAAAATAGGCCTTTCTAATATTGCAGCAGTTTTGTAACACACACCAAATAAATGAGACTCTTTCGGCACAAATGTTCATTGTTATAACATGACAGAATATAATTCACTTAGTACCAATATCAAATGCCTATTAGGCCTACTACAAGCAAAAAGCTTTATGTTCATCAGCTTCTCAAGCAAGAGTTCGAAAAGTATTAAAACGAAATTTTAATATAAATTTAGAATTGTCTTATTCTTCCATAATTTGTGTGACGTCCCCGTTTCTTCTCCTTCCTCATTCTAAAGTAATCTCGTCATCACCAATTCTGTAGCTATTCCTGCCATTGTCAAAATTTGTTCGCCGATTAACTTCGCTAAACCTGCCAGAATCACAGGTTTAGTTATCCCGCGATTATTTTCTGGTTAGGCATTATTACGTGTTTGTACAACACGTTTTCTGCGTTACTTGCAGAATAGAACTTAAGCGGTTGCTAGGCGGGGACTGTACTACTGGTCCTTACTAGTGGAGCGATCTGGCCAAAAATTTTCTGTCAAAATTTCATTTTCTTGGATACACCTAACAGATAATATGTAATCTGCTCACCTGTTATTCCTGTTAGTCGTTTATTTCCATTCTGGTAATCTGAATCTATGGACTTCACTAGTAATTATAAATACACTGATCATTCGCAAACCCAACCAACCAAATAATCAGACAGCGATTGGCATTCATCCGTTTGGCTTTACTCCGCTCAGCTTGTACAGCCCCGTCCCCTTTTGTCTGCGGAAAGTTCATTTCTAGTTGCAACGAGGATTCTCCTGACAGAGACATCATGTACACTATGAATGCATTCAAAAATCAACTAATGATTCATTCAGAAATAAACTTAAAATGGGTTCAAAATGTTCAAAAACCAACAAGGAAGCATTTCAGAATCATATGAATAATTGGGAAAATTTTAAAAAAACTGTGTGTAATCGATAGACAAACGTCCGCTGGATGCTAGGCGCTTTGTAAAACAAGTTTTTTCATCAAGAATATGAATCTGGCGCCCCCTTTTCCCGGTAGCATCTAGCTGCTTGCTCTGACTGCTTTCACAGGCAACAGTCACATTCCTGTAGCCAGAAGCACGAGAATCTAGTACTCAAATGCGACTCAACTGCGCATGCGTATGAGCCCACTTATAACTGCTGAAACGAATCTAATGTAAACAGTTGTGACTTCACGCTCATTGGAGGCAATTTGTTGTTATGAAACATTGCATAGTCTTCCTACAGCCTTTGACACATTTTGCAGTTGGCAGACGCTTGCATGAGCATTGTGTGTCGGTGTTGTATATGGCGCATTTCCTTTGCAATTTAAGTTATTTTCGTTTTTTTTTTTTTTTTTTTTTTTTTTTCTTCTCTCGTTTATGTTTTATTGTTGAAGTATTATTCTGCAGTAGTGGGGTACAGTAATATCCTTTGTTAGAGTATCGGTTCTTACCAGTCAAAATTACAAAAATTTAACTGAAAACTAAAACAATGAAAAATTCCCAGAATTTTAAAAAAATCCCAGGTTTTTCCCGGTTTTCTCTCAGATGAAAAAATTCCCGGGTTTTTCCCGGATCTCCCGGGTCATATAGACCCTGTCTTGGGCAGTGCCAGAACAACGTTGGAATAGGTTGCATGTCAATTTTGTGGGCCTTTTTTTGGGAAGTGTGTAGTTGTTGATGATAGATGCAGTGTCAATTTTTGCTGTATACTACCCAACAGACAGTCACTGTTCCGAAGTTGTCAGTCATTTTTGCTATTGAGGTCTCTTCTCAGACTCTTGTCTCCAATAAGAATTGGTCATACATGTTGAGGGAGTTTGTGGATTCTTATGTAAGCACTGGTATCTATCATCTCACTACCATCGTGTTTCAGCCCAATTCTACTTTGGAGGAGAAAACCCAAATGGAAAAGTTCATGTCGATCTCATCCTGTGATGACGTACTGTCTAGTTTTCTTGCCATGTACAAGGTAACATCAGTTAACAAGTGTAGTCTGGCACAGTGTCTGGATGGCTGCCAGCTGTGGGGATTTGTTACATACCAGGTCATACGCCCTGGATTGTTGCAGCTTGCCCTGTTACAGTTATGGCGCTGCCATTTGGGCACAATATTTCGTCTGGCAGCAAGGTTTAGTGGTAGATCATAAAGGTAATTATCTGTTTGTGGTGGATGCTGGTCAGGAGCAGATGACCTGCCATTCCAGTCAGTCACGCCCAAGACCTATGGGGGCCTTGCTGCTGCTGTCTCCAAGCCAGTCAGGAGACACGATCATTAGTGGCATTGGTCTGGTGGAAGGCTCCCTAATGTACCAGCATCCACACTTGCTCCTGACCCCTACATGCCTTCTACTGTAGCACACTTCATTCAAGTATAAAAATTGGGAATAGCAAAAAATGCCTCCCAAAAATTGCAGAATTATATAGCACAATGAAATATTGAATAGAAACACTGAACTAGGTGGCTAGAAAATATTCAGCGCAAGCAGTGTTGTGGAGATGGCCAGTACAAATTTCTTTTCGATATATTAGATTTCACTGGAATAAATACATGAGTTCTTTAGAGAGCAGCAACTGGGAAATACAACAGGCATAAGCAATTCTTGCAGCACCTCAGTGTAGAACTGAGACATGAACACATGAAAATAATAGTCGACAAGAATTTTCTGTAATCAGTAGTTGCTCAAATACTGAAGACAAACCAGTAAGTCAGAAACATAGATGGCAGAGCAGAATGCAAAAATGAAAAGAATAAGCTGACTGATGTTGCACCTATTTTTTTTTATTTATTTTTTTATTTTTAAAAAAGAGCAATGTATTGTTTGCATGCAGGGCTCAGGATTGCAGAGTACACAGTTTTAGTTTCTAATGTATTCTCATTCCAAAATGAATCCAAGCACAAAGAATAATGATAACCAGAAATCAAAATAAAACATGACTTCAGTTTGAATGTTCCTTGAATCGACAAACTATTTTTTCAATTAACAATGTCTTAAAATGGAAAAAAATGGAAAAAATGGCAGCTTGCCACTGCAGTTAATATGACCATTGCTGCAGTTTTAGGTACATGAGAAGTCCCGTGATTCTCATGTTAAAATACAAATATTTGGCATAAAATGTATTTCATGCATATAATGAAATTAATTTACAATCAGAAGTATCTTAAATGCTTTTTAATTCAATGGTACTCAACCAAAAGGCTGCAACCCATGTACTTACGATTCCAAGTAGTGTTGAAAGTAAAACGGAATCCTTTGTAAGCATAATCACTGTAACCTCTCGCTCCAGAAGTCATGAAAGTGACACGGGCTCTTGAGTAAGTTGTTTGTAGATTAAGCAAATTGTCACTGACAATTTCCATAGGCCCACAGTATGTTGCCAGTGGCACAGCTAAAAATAAAAATATGTCAAATGAATGTCCTTTTTCACAGATAACAACTGCTTGTGATTACAACAGCTACACTATTAAAATATAAGAGTTTCTTGCAAATATAACATTCTAGGGTTATATCAAACTGAATAGCATGTCAAGAAAAGTTCAGTTGGAATGTAAATCATTTAGCAGTAGACGAGACCACTCACTAAATATCGTGAGCACTGATTTGTTCACAGAGTGTCTCCTTTACTCCTAGATTGATTACTTTATGAATATCATGTCAGAGAATTTAAATAATGAAGACTGAACAAATTGTGTATTTATCCATAACTAGGAATGGAAATTCCCTTCACTTATGATGAGGTGCTCCTTACTATTAAAAAATGTTAATACTGTGCGCAGCTTCAAATGCTTAAGTTACTAGTTGCATTTCTCTCTCTCTTTCTTTTTAAAAGTAAACAATGTACATATCTTAAGCCGTTTCCTTGCTTAGATAATTTTATGTAAGAAAATACATGGAGTAGATTTTTTTATGGAGTGATCAAGTGTGGTGATTAAACAAGTTCTTTCTTTCAGGAGTGCTAGTTCTGCAAGGTTCACAGAAGAGCTTCTGTAAAGTCTGCAAACTCTGGTCATTTCAATTTATACATGTCATTTCTCTTTAATTTTCAAATGTTCTTTAA
Source organism: Schistocerca americana (assembly GCF_021461395.2). NCBI lineage: Eukaryota > Metazoa > Arthropoda > Insecta > Orthoptera > Acrididae > Schistocerca > Schistocerca americana. The sequence goes on along the minus strand of NC_060126.1, from coordinate 250,087,462 downwards.
TTTTTTTCTCTCAACTTCATTTTGTAACTAATACACTAATACATTATGGTCAGAGTCCACAATTGCTACTAGAAATGCACTGTAGCTTAAAATCTGGTTTCTAATATCCATCTTGCCATTATCTAAAATCTCTGAAACTTTCTAGTGGCCTCAGATCCCCTCCATGAACATAATCGTCATTTATGATTCTTAAACCAAGTGTTTGCAATGATTAAATTATGCTTTGTACAATATCTACCACACAGCTTCCACTTTTCCCCTTTCATTCTTTTCCCCCAGTCCATGCTCCACTATTTTTCCCTATGTTCTTTCTTCTTCTATTGAATTTCAGTCCCCAATCATAATTAAAGTTTTATCTCTCTTAACACATTGAATTATTTCTTTTACCTCATTGCGTATTTTCTTTAATTCTCTTCATCATCTAATGTAATTCTATACATAAAAAATCTACTCATCAAGCGGTGGTAAGTCTCCACTGACCCAGGGTCCTCAGTGATATTCCCGAACTCTATCTCTTTCACTAAAGCTCATCAGTCCTTTTCCTTTACACCTCTTTCTTCCCCATCATCCCTTATGCTAGAAGAAGGAGCCACTAGCTCTGGAAGCTAGTAAACTTTAATATCTTTTACAAGTATGTTCTTCTGCCACTGCTTGATGAGTACATTTTTTACCCATCCAGTCACATTATATTTACAAAAATTGATTATCTTCATCATCTGAGAAGTTAGTAGCCATATAACCTTGTACTACTGTGGTGAGTCATGGCTTCAGTGTCTTTCTTGGCTCAGATAATCTATGCACTAAGCTATTCACAGTAGTTTAGCCAGATTTCAATTTTCTTATTCATTAACTGACCAGCTCCTGTATTATCCTTATTTGATTTTATGTTGATAAACCTATATTCTCTTGACCAACCAAAACTTGAGCTCTTGGATGACACTGTGAACAACAACCAACCACTACAGCAATGGACATATTGTCAGCAAAGAAGTGCCATGATTCGGCCATAAAGTCAAACCTTGAGAAACTTTATGACACTGAAACAAAAAACACTTCACACTTTTTTAAACAGATTTTTGGAATTAAAAGTGTTATGCTTTCCGTTTTCTTTATTAGGAATGAAACTTTATTTTTTTACTTAATTTTGATTTGTTGTATCATTTTGACTCCTGCAAATAATATTTTCTATCTCCTATGATTATCCGACATTTCTTTAGTATTCTGACTACCCGCTGGCCCCAAAAATGACAGGTAATCAATGTTCTAGTGTAATGTTACAACAACAGATTTATAGATTAGTAAACTATCCAGACTGTTTCCTTAAACTATTGAAAACGCTGCTGCCACTCCAAAGGAACTACACGTTAGTCTTCCTGACTCTGGATACCCATCCAATGTGGTTGCAAAAATAATATGGCTATCTATGTAATTGAGATGTGCAAGCCATCTCATTACAGCAGTGTTCATGGTTTGTGTCTGGATGGGGAAAGGTGGATTCATACTTGTTTGCCTTTAAACTGTTAAACCTGTTTTTTGCTTAGTCAGCTAGATTTACATATTATTAAATTGAAAATCCACCAATTTGTAGGTGTGTGTGTGTGTGTGTGTGTGTGTGTGTGTGTGTGTGTGTGTGTGTGTGTGTGCGGGTAAGTGGGAGGTTTCAACTGCTTCCTCAGTTACATTAAATATGTTTAATTGCTAGTTCAATATCTATACACAACTTGACTGATTTTGCTTATTGATGAACTCATCCAAATGAAGGTGGGCATCATTGCTAAACCATGCATGCATACACATACTAAAGCCCATCACACCTTGTGGCTAACTGTGCAGTTTGAACGTCCTAACGCAAATTGTTCAGAAGTTATTATGATTTTACTTCATGTAGTTCAATAATTGTTACTCTGTACATTCTATTGTTACTCAATACTGAAAATTCTTGGGTACGAATACACATGCCACACACAAAAAGACATCAGTCAAGCTGTAATGCGAAGAGTATGTAACATGCTCTCTCTCTCTCTCTCTCTCTCTCTCTCTCTCCCTGTGTGTGTATGTATGTGTGTGTGTGTGTGTGTGTGTGTGTGTGTGTGTGTGTGTGTGTGTAGACATGGGTGTTTCATTTAATTCATTTAGTAATGGATACTTTATTGCACAAGCAATATTAATAATGATATTTCAACTAGCTTACCAGTATCATTGAATGGAAGTATTTGTGAGACTGTGACATTGTCACTGCCCTCACAATAACCATAGCCAGGCAAATCCAGGTCCGTAAGTTGAAAATTCAGAATGTAATAGTAATCATATGGAGCACGAACATTCCATTCGCATTTGATATTTCTCTCATATTTCCCTGGATAACCAGGTGATTTTATCACACCTCTGTATGCTCTTAGAGTACCACCACACTTCCCTGCAACATAAAAAAATGTTTCTGTCATGGATTGTAACTTGATGAAATACATGTCATTTAACAAAACCTTCAGAGTCCTAAAACACAGAGATAAGTGAATTGTTCTTACTCTAATTCCATGACCAATAGTCAATAATCAGAGAAACACCACTCTTCTAAAATGTTATAGGAATCTAATATTCCAGTCATGGAATGTCAAATATTGGTTAAAACTATTTCTTCAGAGTGTGTCTTGGTGACTTACAAGGTAAATCCCAGACTATAAATTTGTGATTCAATTATGAGTAGATTTTATTACGAGTCAGTCCCAGGACCTTGACTCCCACTTATCACTTCTTTCACCACTGGCAATGATTTGTTAATGGAAGAACGTGAAGTGGTGCTGTGGTTTGGAATCTGTATTAAACTGTAGGTCTCCCTGTAACTATTTATGTAGATAAATTCAACAACAGGAAGACAAAGAGCATACCACCTGCAACAGGGTCACGCCTAGTAAAGCACTGTGGTGTTCAAACAAACCTTTTGGTTCAGGTGATCTGTACTTATTTAATTGAAAAGTCACACAGAGGAGAAAGAAATGGCTGTGTATCTTGAGAAGACCAATGAAATTATATAAGTCCGACAGAATAAATAACTGGTGTGGGTATTCATCTTTTCCTAAAACAATAACAGTCACCTAAAGGAAAAGAAGGAGAAAATGACAGCTAAGATATATACTTTAGGGTAGACAGAGATTTAGAAGAAAACAGTTATCTTTTGCAGATTTGTTAAACATACGCTGTATTCAGAGTAATGATAACAAAACATAACAGCACTGATGAGTCCAAATGATTAAACATGTATGAACAGCTAATTGGGACAGTACATGTTGCTCAATAATAACTACATCTTACAGAATGGATAAAATAATTTTATACGAAGACCAGTATCTAAATTTGTTAGATAATTCTAAGAGCATGCAACTGTCCACTCTACACAGATTGTAGGAAAGATGAAACCTCAAAATATGTATTTTCAATATTTTTTACAGTTGTTTTTTAATAAAATGAATTAATATAGATTTATCGTAAGTTAAAATATGCTCTAGACTGCAACTCAAACCCAGATCTCTACCTGTTGGAGGCAGGTCTTTTAATCTCCAAGATATAGAGAGAAACGAGTGGAAAAATGAAATGTTGAATAGGACTGTGTGGCTCACCTGATGATTCAAGTCAGTAGCATACTGCCAGTAAAAGATAAGAATACAGACTGACTGAGTCTGTAAAACTGTTTTAACTTGACACAGACATTCATCCTGATAAAGAGCATTTATGTACATTTCAAAGAGTGAAATAATTACAAATCCACATCTATATACATATCTTGCAAATTATTTTTGTGCATGGAGGCCATTGCATCACATGTTAATGTTTCTTTCTGTTCCATTCATATATGGAATGTGTGCTGTCATTAGTTTAATCTTGTGTTAGTGACCCCTATGTGAGTAGCCATAGGCAGCAGAAGAAATCTCCAGATTGTTCACTAAATACTGCTTACTGAAACCTGGGAATTGAGCTTTTGGGGAATAATTGCCATCTGCCTCCAAGGATCTGTAAAACCATATTTTTCATCATCTCCATGATACTCCCCCATGAATCAAACAAACCTGTAAATCTTCATTCTGCCAATGAACCGAAGTTTACCAACTGTCTTATCTGTGTTCATTTGAATTCATTTCCCCGCAAATTGTTATACACATGTTTTTTTATGAGTTAAATGACTACAATGGGAACTCACAGATACTATTGTCATAAGATACTAGTAACCCATTTTGTGATGCGTACAGTTTTGCGTATCTGTGCATTTAAAGCAAGTTGCCAACCTTTGCACATCTTTTAAATCTTATCGAGATTTGACTGGCTTTCTGATAGAACATAATTACAGATAGCTGCATACTTTCAAAAAAAATCTGAGGTACTATTAATATTGCATGCCAGGTCATTATTATACAACATGAACAGCAAGTTTCCCAAAACACTTCTCTGGAGCACACTTTATGTTACCTTTAATTTGTTGATGACTCCAGTTCTATGATATGTTACATGATGATATGCTTTCTCTTAAGAAAGGTTGGTATGGTACAGCATTTAATGTTTCTTAGGAAGTCAAGAAATACTGCATCCACCTGATTGCCTTGATCCATGGTTTTCAGGAGATCATTGGGACAAAACATGATGTTTTTAGAGTCCATGATGATCGGCACTGAGAAAATAACTCTGTTCAAGATAACTTGTTACATCCAGAATATGTTCTAATGACAATGAGATTGTTTCTTAAATGATTATGTGATGCCTTAAGCCAGGCTGTTCCAGCTCGTGGGCTCCGCTGTGAGCCGCGAAGCGCTCCCTGCTCCAGGGAGCCGCGTCGCTCACTGTTACCAGTCAAGTGGGCCGGCACGCTGGCACGTGGCACGGCTGGCTGAGGCAGGCGGCAAGGCAAGGGTTTTGATGTGCCAGCTGCGTCTTACAAGATCGAAAACTTCACACTCTTAGCTGCTAAGATGTGGTGACGTGCTACACCAGGAAATACGATCTTCAGGAAATAAATAAGAAACAAATGTTTTACAAGAAATTGCATACTAAATTTATTGGGCCTCTGTAGTTTGAAATTTTCTTTTCATTGCAAGATCGGAAATATCAGGCGTCAAAGTGTTCGCAGCGTTAATGCGGAGGATGGCCTTCATTGTTGCATCCTGAAGAAGCGATCGTTCCTTACTTTATAACTGTTTTCATTGCTCAGGAAAGCTGCTCACATCAAAACGTAAATCCAAACATGCACATGATCTGAGCGGCATTATTGTGAAGTTTGGGAAATGTTTTTTCTGTAATGAACACTACCATCATGACAAATACAACGTGATGTAGTACCAATCTTTCAACAAAGTTGAATTTTGCAAATCAATAATCTCCAATTGAAGCGACGATGACAAGTCATCGGTGAAAACTGAAAAAGGAGTGCTGAATACCTTAAGTTCCATTTCCAAACTAGTGAGGTCTCGGAATCGTGTTTCAAACGACGTGATGAGCTGCTTTAACTTTGCTTGGTAATCGCCGAAAGTAGTACCATCAGGTAGTTTTAAAGAAGCAAGATGATTGAAGAACGTTAGATGTCCATTACTCATCTGTCTCTCAAATAAACGTAACTTTTCCATGAACACTTTGATCTGGTCGTGCATGTTAACGATTAGCTGCCCTTTGCCCTGCAATAACAGATTTAAATTATTCAGATGCATAGTTATGTCAGCTAGGAACGCCAGGTCTGATATCCATTTTATATCTTTCAGACAACACATTTCCTCCCCTTTCATTTCGAGAAAATGGGTATTTCCTCACTAATGGCAAAGAAACCATCAAGAACTTTTCCCCGACTCAGCCAATGAACTGTACTGTGGTAAGATATATCCCCATACTCCACTTCCACATCTTTCAGGAATCCTTTGACGACGCACAGTTCACGACATCTTTCATTACGCCACCTAGCTCTACTGTTTCAGCACACAGTGCCTCTTGGTGCATTACAGAACACGAACTATGTTGCATGTTTTTGATACCCTCCGTATTACGAATCCGTTTTTAAACATACGTCTACTGGTACGTCGTTCTTAAGCCTGGCTACCAGTTCTCTGCGTGCAACGCCTTCTACCTGACTGTATTTAATTCTGTATATTGTACCTCTTCGCAGAATTAAATACTTTATGACATACAAAACACTGCGGTCGACCATCCCTCTCAATGAATAGAAAGGTATCCTCCAATAGAGGTACAGAGCTCCCGCAGCTAGTCATAGCTGTCATTGAGCATGGATTATTACGGCTGCATGCGGCCAGGGGGCAGTGAGTTCGCTTTCCCCCTCCACGCGGGCTCCGAGCTGCCGCAGTGAGCACTCCGGAGCGCTCCGGCTCCCTGGAGCTCGGTTGGAACAGCCTGCCTTAAGCTGACATTTTCTTTATTCCATGTACTATTGTACAATTTTTACCTTATGCGATTTTCAGTTACTTAAAATCAAAGTGTTATACATTGGATGTATCCAATGTTGCCCTAGGCTATGCATCCATTGTATAATGATTCTGTTTTAGATACTAGAAAAGCCTAAGGCCAAAACTGAATAATTGACAAAACTGAATAACAATACCTCAAATGAAGACAATGTCTGCTGAAGACATCACAAAATCATTTAAAAAACATCATCAGAGCTGTGGATCTTGTCACAATGAAGATTATTAAATCAATGAGATTGGATGCTGTCCTTTTTGTAGATAAGTGTGACCTATGTTTTCTCCTACTCAGTGTGCACAGATTTTTTGCAAAAGTCTTTGGAATATTATGGGTAACATGCGATCCAAGTCAGCTGCAAAATCTGTGTGGACTCTGACAGGGTGTCTATCAGTCCTGCAGCCCTTTTCAACTGTAGATGTTTCTTTGAAGTGGCTCCAGAATTAAACAGGGGTATTACAGGGGAATCACCCTGCCTACTGTCAAAAGACTGGCAACTGTTGTGAATCAATGTGTTAGAAGAGCTCCCAAGAATTGTCCACTGTGATGCCTCTACCAGAGATACCTCAAGTACTACCCTCTCCCATGTATCCTGTCTCCTCTGCTGAAAGTACAGGATCTGTCATTACTTGCCCACTTGACTGCAAGTGGTGTCTCAACATTAGATCTAGGCATCCTGTACTGGGTGGATGGGGTCCAGGGAGGACTCAGGGTGTTGTACCAAACTCCCTAACCAAAACATTTGAGGTGCTGTCTTTCACTGAAACTGAAATTGAGCTAGTGGGACAGGACTTCACCTGCTTTAGATTGTGGCCACATCCACACCGGCTGTTCAGAGCATCCTCCTACAGGCCAACCATAAATTAGAACAGCATGCCACCCTCCACCTCAAAAAACTATCCAATCTCCTGGTTTCCCACCTCCAGAAAGGCAACTCACTCACCCTTCACAACCTTTCCAGCAAACCTCAACCTCCTCTCATTGCACACAAACCCAGTCTCTCCCATCTACTCAATCTCCCACTTCCAGCTCCACTCCCTCCAAAACCTCAAAATTCCTAACCCTCGTCTTTTTAGCTACTTGATCCTCTGCTGCCTTCACTACTTCATCCCTCAAAGCTACCCATTCTTTTTCTACTGTATTTCTTTCACCCATTCTTGTCAATTGTTCCCTAATGCTCTCCCTGAAACTCTGTACACCCTCTGGTTTGGTCAGTTTATCCAGGTCCCATCTCCTTAAATTCCCACCTTTTTGCAGTTTCTTCAGTTTTAATCTACAGTTCACAACCAATAGATTGTGGTCAGAGTCCACATCTGCCCCTGGAAATGTCTTACAATTTAAAACCTGGTTCCTAAATCTCTGTCTTACCATTATATAATCTATCTGAAACCTTCTAGTATCTCCAGGGTTCTTCCATGTATACAACCTTCTTTCATGATTCCTGAACCAAGTGTTAGGTATGATTAAGTTATGCTCTATGCAAAATTCTACCAGGCAGCTTCCTCTTTCATTTCTTAGCCCTAATCGATATTCATCTACTACGTTTCCTTCTCTCCCTTTTCCTAATATCGAATTCCAGTCACCCATGACTATTAAATTTTCGTTTCCCATAACTATCTCAATAATTTCTTTTATCTCATCACACATTTCTTCAATTTCTTCATTATCTGCAGAGGTAGTTGGCATATAAACTTGTACTACTGTAGTAGGCGTGGGCTTCGTGTCTATCTTGGCACCGAGCGAGGTGGCGCAGTGGTTAGCACACTGGACTCGCATTCGGGAGGGCGATGGTTCAATCCTGTCTCCGGCCATCCTGATTTAGGTTTTCCGTGATTTCCCTAAATCACTTCAAGCAAATGCCGGGATGGATCCTTTGAAAGGGCACGGCCGATTTCCTTCCCCATCCTTCCCTAACCCGAGCTTGCGCTCCATCTCTAATGACCTCGTTGTCGACAAGACGTTAAACACTAAATCTCCTGCTCCTCCTCCTCTATCTTGGCCACAATAATGCGTTCACTACACTGTTTGTAGTAGCTTACCCTTGAACCGCTAAATAGATGAATGAAATCTGTATTACTGTCAGTGGTGTTGAGAAACAGCTGAAATTGTTAAAACTGAACACAGCTCCACAGCCCAATGGAATTCCTGTCAGATTCTATACCAAATTTGCAGCTGAGTTAGCTCTTCTTCTAACTATAACCTATTGCAGATCCCTTGAACATAAAACTGCCCAGTTCTTGGAAAAATGCACAGGTCACACCCGTCTATAAGAAGAGCAGCTGAAATGATCCACGAAACTACTATCCAATGTCCTTGATATTGATTTGTTGCAGAATCTTAGAACATATTCTGAGCTCAAACATAATCAGGTATCTTGAACAGAATCACCTCCTCACCAGCAGTCAGCACAGATTCTGAAAATGTCGACTATGTGAAACTAAGTTGCACTTTTTTCACACGACATACAAAAAGATTTGGAGCAAGGCAGTCAGGTAGATGCAGTATATCTTGATTTCTGAAAAGCATTTGATTCAGTAACACATCTATGCTTATTGTCAAAAGTCATATGGGGTATCAAATGAAATTTGTGACTGGGCTGAGGATTTTTGCTCGGGAAGGCACAGTAAGTTATCACTGATGGAGAATCATCAACAGATGGTCCGCCTCCGGTAGCTGAGTGGTCAGTGTGACTGAATGTCAACCCTAAGGGCCCTGGTTCGATTCCCGGCTGGGCCGAAGATTTTCTCCACTTAGGGACTGGGTGTTGTGTTGTCCTAATCATCATCATTTTATCCCCATCGACGTGCAAGTCACTGAAGTGGCGTCATATCGAAAGACTTGCACCAGGCAAACGGTCTCCCGATGGGAGGCTCTCATCACACGACATTATTTTATTATATCAACAGATGTAGATGTAACTTTGGGTGTGTCCCAGGGAAATGTGTTGGGACTCTTGCTGTTCATTTAGTATATTAATGATCTTGGAGACAATACTAACAGTAAAACCAGGCTTTCTGCAGATGATGCAGTTATATATAATGAAGTACTATCTACAAAAGGCTGCATAAATATTTAGTTAGATCTTGATAAGATTTCAAATTGGCAACTTGCTTTAAATCATCAGAAATGTACAATTTTGCACTTAGCAAAATGAAAAAAAATGTAGTATCCTGCGACTACAATATCAGTGAGTCACTGTCTGTATTGACCAACTCATACAAATACTTCAGTGTAACACTTTGTAGGGATATGAAATGGAATGATCACATACATTCATTGTGGATAAAGCAGGTGGTGAACTTCAGTTAATTGGTAGAATACTGGGGAAGCGCAATCATTCTATGCAGGAAATTGTTTAAAAATCACTCGTTTGACCAGTTGTAGAATACTGCTCAAGTATGTGGGACCCGTACCAGAGAGGACTAACTGGAGTTCTTGAACTGTATATGCTCACTGTGAAATAAATAAGCCAGACTCTTGTTGCTATATTTGCATGCCTAAAAATGAGTCTAAGGATCTCACTGTTATTTTGTAATCTGATTTTAACAAATCTAAAAATTAATTCACTGTACTTTGAGTTGTTCCTACAATAAGTCCATCACCAAAATAAGTAGAAATCAACAATTTTAATATTATGCTTTTGTGATTGTAAATGCAAGGATTTCCTGTAGAACCAATAAAGCCATTCTTTTCATGAACGAGTGAAACTTATTATTCCAGCAACAGGATGCTTGCTCAAGTCCATACAGTGATTTCTTGAGGTGCCAAACATGACCTGACCCATCATCAAAACCATCTGGTTGAGTCATATATCTCTCTATCGAAGTCACAATACACAAATGCAGTTCTAATGACGAATTGACCAAGTTTCAACTTTTCTTCTGCTGGAATCGCTATAACAGCTTGAATAGCATCATAATGAGCAATTGGACTAAAAATTCTATCGTAATCAAGTCCGGCACAATGAAACATACTGCACACATCCAAGTGAGCATGATATCAATCAACTGATACATCAGGTTTCTATTTAATATGAAGTACCCGTCAAATATTGATAACGGGGATTCCTTCAGGTAAATCCACCAAATCCCTTGTATCATTTTCATCAAATGCTTTCTTTTCTTCTGTCATTGCGTTAAACCTTTTACTGGAATTACTACTTTCATTGGCTCCGCTGAAGTTTGTTGGTGCAAGCTCTTCATGGATTGCTTTTGTCAGGAAAACTAATGCATTTGCTTCTTGAGACAGGTGAGGCTAGTATCCTCATTCATAGTCACTAAATTTCACTGGAGGACGTATTTCACAAACTGGATGTTGATTTAGTAACTCATTCAAATATTCTTGGTCACTAGTCTGAATCTGATAAACAGTAGATTCACTTCTCTCTCCTGTTTATTCAGGTATGGAATTAAATTCCAACTCAATCGAATTTCCAGTTGTACATATCTTTTATGGACTCCACGCTCTGTAACCATCTTTGCCACTCATGTAGCCAATGAAATGACCAGGTGTAGTTTTCTTATTGAACTTGTTGGGTTTCCTGGTTAAAAATACATTTTCTCCCTGGTGAAAATACACTTTTTCCATTGTAAGTGACAGTATACTTTTCCATGAAAATGTAAGAGTTATCAATCCTTTGAACGGTTATGGTTTTATACAATGGTGTAGAATTTCTCAGCACTTTAGGAAATGAAACTCAAGGAAAGAAAGAACATGTTTTGGAAAAATCTTTGATGTGCAGCAACATGTACACTGCATATTTTTGTATTACGAAAGTATAAATTTGAATTCCACCAAACACTGCATATTACTTTCCGAAGCGTTGAAATCGAGATTGCAATGCGCTTCTGAAACCCAGTCACAGCTCATGTCATGTGATCTTGCCAGCTCATGACAGTGGAAAGTCAGAGTATAGGACATGTGATGTAGTCAGCCAATAGTAACATCATTGTTAAGTACAGCAAACACACAAATAGGAAAAGTTAATGGTTTAAATTAATATACATAGTGTTGCTACAAGAAAAACAAAGCTTTCACATATAATATTGGTCTCGAAGATATGCAGATGTACACTCCTGGAAATGGAAAAAAGAACACATTGACACCGGTGTGTCAGACCCACCATACTTGCTCCGGACACTGCGAGAGGGCTGTACAAGCAATGATCACACGCACGGCACAGCGGGCACACCAGGAACCGCGGTGTTGGCTGTCGAATGGAGCTAGCTGCGCAGCATTTGTGCACCGCCGCCGTCAGTGGCAGCCAGTTTGCCGTGGCATACGGAGCTCCATCGCAGTCTTTAACACTGGTAGCATGCCGCGACAGCGTGGACGTGAACCGTATGTGCAGTTGACGGACTTTGAGCGAGGGCGTATAGTGGGCATGCGGGTGGCCGGGTGGACGTACTGCCGAATTGCTCAACACGTGGGGTGTGAGGTCTCCACAGTACATTGATGTTGTCGCCAGTGGTCGGCGGAAGGTGCACGTGCCCGTCGACCTGGGACCGGACCGCAGCGACGCACGGATGCACGCCAAGACCGTAGGATCCTACGCAGTGCCGTAGGGGACCGCACCGCCACTTCCCAGCAAATTAGGGACACTGTTGCTCCTGGGGTATCGGCGAGGACCATTCGCAACCGTCTCCATGAAGCTGGGCTACGGTCCCGCACACCGTTAGGCCGTCTTCCGCTCACGCCCCAACATCGTGCAGCCCGCCTCCAGTGGTGTTGCGACAGGCGTGAATGGAGGGACGAATGGAGACGTGTCGTCTTCAGCGATGAGAGTCGCTTCTGCCTTGGTGCCAATGATGGTCGTATGCGTGTTTGGCGCCGTGCAGGTGAGCGCCACAATCAGGACTGCATAAGACCGAGGCACACAGGGGCAACACCCGGCATCATGGTGTGGGGAGCGATCTCCTACACTGGCCGTACACCACTGGTGATCGTCGAGGGGACACTGAATAGTGCACGGTACATCCAAACCGTCATCGAACCCATCGTTCTACCATTCCTAGACCGGCAAGGGAACTTGCTGTTCCAACAGGGCAATGCACGTCCGCATGTATCCCGTGCCACCCAACGTGCTCTAGAAGGTGTAAGTCAACTACCCTGGCCAGCAAGATCTCCGGATCTGTCCCCCATTGAGCATGTTTGGGACTGGATGAAGCATCGTCTTACGTGGTCCAGCACGAACGCTGGTCCAACTGACGCGCCAGGTGGAAATGGCATGGCAAGCCGTTCCACAGGACTACATCCAGCATCTCTACGATCGTCTCCATGGGAGAATAGCAGCCTGCATTGCTGCGAAAGGTGGATATACACTGTACTAGTGCCGACATTGCGCATGCTCTGTTGCCTGTGTCTATGTGCCTGTGGTTCTGTCAGTGTGATCATGTGATGTATCTGACCCCAGGAATGTGTCAATAAAGTTTCCCCTTCCTGGGACAATGAATTCACGGTGTTCTTATTTCAATTTCCAGGAGTGTAGAACCACTGGCTCACCCCGCAATAATATCACTACCCTACTGCAGCGAGAACATCTGTATCTTTGCCGGATCAGTTCTCTGTAGTATGCACTCTATGCTACATGTATTGTGTATACACTGTGAGACTATAAGTATTCATAGTAAGTGACAGGAGTGCTAGAGATTATTTATCATCGTAATTACCATGCCCGCTCTCCACTACGAATAGATTAATAAGCTGCTAGAGAAGCTAAGCTTTCGCCTATAATGTTGATTTGTTTTTGTGTGTGTTACACCATAAGATACATCACACAAATGTGCCAGTAAAATGTTTAATAACAATAAATGTCAGATCTTCTGGGCTCAAAGTTTTCTAAGTGGCTCATCCTCAAAGAGTTGATTTGTAAATGAGAGTCAAAATCTCTTTGATTTAAGAAATTCATCATACATTCTCACACATAGTTCATTTTGTCTAAAAGGAAATTTACTTTGAAAGTAAAGCCTCATTTACACGATGACTGGGCATGTGCACCACATGTTTGCCCAACTCATTGATGAAACTAAACACTTTCGGCTTCTTCCAATGGTGGCGACAGTAGTTGCAAGAGTTTTGAGGTTATATGTGTTCATAGAGTGTGGACAAACTGAAATATGAAGTGGAGAACAGAGAATAATGTTTGATTTTTGGATATCTATGCTTTGCATATGTGTTTTTGGGGTTTCACTGATCCTAATAACAAAAATAAGTTGAGACCATCATGTAAGATCAGAACATCGATGGTTTGACAATACCTGAGCTGCAGAGCAAAATTTATTGAATTAGGAGCATGTGCACAACCGAATTAAGAAAAATACAAGCAAGTGCAATTTCTGACTGTGGAAATGCTCTTGTCTACAAGACTAAAATCCCATTGTTCGAGTTGGCAGACTATTTTGTAAGGAATATTGTTGACAGGAGGGAACGCTGCACAAATCAAGAAGCTGCATTCTTAATTCAATATTCATCTATTTAAAATATCATAGCAGTGCTCCCCATTCACATATGTTTGAACTCTGAAATATTGCCACTGCTCTACAGATCTATCTTCAATCGAGTAGTTTGCAAACCATTCCCTTCTTAATGCAGCCTGCTTTGAATAATTATTGTTGTTAATGTTAATAATTGTTGGTGTTAATGAAAAAGTGTCATCACCAACTAAAACTGCATCTTCTAGCATGCCAAGTGTTCTCAATTGTAATGCAAGCAATGTGATATGTATTTTGAATTCTGGAGACAGTGCTTCATGCATTACAATATCTTTTCCTTATCACATAATTAGCTCTGTTTAGAAGAAATGTGAACGGTTCTGGTGACATTCTAAAACAAATCGAAACATGTTTCTTATTTTTTTCTTATGCAGCAATTCCACGCAACAAGCTTTAACTCCATCACAACTCATGTGACGTGCAGCTGTCAAAACTTTCCTTTCAGACACAACTCAGAAACCTAAAAAACGACAAAACTGAAGTGTATACCAGTATCATCATGTCTACAGTCATATATCAGGGTGTAAATGTGGACAAGAAAAAAAAAAATTCCCAGATTTCCCGGTTAAAAATACACTTTCTACCATATGAAAATACACTTTTTCCATGGTAAGTATCAGTGTAAGTTTCTTTGTAACTGTAAAACTTATCAACCCTTTCAATGGTTGTGGTTTTATACACCGGTGTAGAATTGCCCAGCACTTTAGAAAACGAAACTCAGGGAAAAAAAAGAAAAAAAAGCTTTGGGAAGATGTCTTACACGCAGCAACATATACACTGCATATTTTCATATTACGAAAGTATAAATTCAAATTCCAATGAACACTGCATGTTACTTTCTGAAGCATTGAAATCGAGATTGCGATGCGCTTTTGTAAGCCAGTCGTAGCACATGTCAAGTGATCTCATCAGCCGAAGACAGCAGACATTCAGAGCATAGGACACATGATGTAGTCAGCCAATAGCAACATCACTGTTAAGTAGCATGAACACACAAATAGGAAAATGAACAGAAAAATTGTCTAGCCAACAAATACTATACTCCTCACAACCTGCAGCATTCACACCTGAGACCATAAATAGCTGTGGTGAACTTAGGGTATAATTTTATAGCAAGAACGCAACAGCAACCAGCAGCAAAAAAACCTTCGTAGAGTAAAAGCATGAAAAAAGAAGGAAGTCTTAGAAGCAAAAAATTACACACAACACAAAACCAAGCACCACTGTAGGAGAGGACAGGAAACACACAGTTCTCATTTATTTACTTTAATAGGTCCTAATAGTGAAGTATTATAGCATGTGTAAGTCTTTTCTGGAGCAATAGGCTTCTGACCTGGTAAGAGTCTGAAGACATAGAGACTCGTTTTTTACTCAACGACTACCACCTGTAGAAAAGAAACTGTACTGTGTATCATAGTGCTATATAGTAGCCTTTAGCGGATGCTCTCTGTGTCTGAGAACTGAAAAATGATCTGCAACAGTAAACTTCACTACTAAATTTGAGACTAAGGTACTTCATACTTTATGAATGCATAACATTTAATTATTCACTTCTTTTAAATTTATAAATGAGCATTTCACAGCACAAAGCACAGGTATAGTGACTGCAGTGTGTGGGGAAGGCAGGCCTTGAACCCTCAATACTGCTCCACTTCCCTGGGCAGTATAAATGCTTGAAGAACTCCCTCCCCTCCCCACCTAATCACCCTGAAAGAACTCATATAAAAAATTTAGAGCAGAGACAATTGCAAATCTTTGTAGAGGTACTAGTGACCAATAGCTGTAGCAAAGCACTCTAGCTAACCACTGTACCAACAAACCATTTTGACTGCACCTGCAAAAAGTTGAATTTGGTAGTTATTTGGCATAAGTTTACAGACAGTGATAATACATTTCAAATGCTAAAGCACACGAATTTTCTCACCATAGAATGAATGAACTGTTCACAAATAAATAATATTGCAGTTAACACATGCAAAAGAATATGAAATGAGTAATTTGAAAAGAACCTTAAACTCAGCTGGCACCAGAAACAAATTTGCAAGCATTATTATTTGCTGATTCTAAGAAGTGAGTTCTTTTTAAACATATGAATGCACACAACAATCTGAAGGGTCATACTTACCAATTGAGACAGTTGCCTGGAAACCAGTATGAGGATTGTTGGTGTTAGTATAAAACCGAATGTGAAGGACATTAGATGAAGTAGTATATGTGCTTGGGGCAACTGTACCACAGAATACGCCCACAATTTTGGCAGCAAGTGTTCCTCCATCACGCACTTCAATACCTTCCTCAGGACAACCAGATCTATTATGAGAGAATAATCATACAATTAAAAAGCAAAGACAAATAATAGACACTACTTATTTCTACAACTATTGAGGAAGTGCAAAAGAAATGGCATTTGAGTCAAAAATATACATACTCATGACGCTGAAACTGAAGACAACCGTCTGCAAAATGCAAAGATTTATGTTTGTGTCACACATTGACAAAAAAGTAAAATCCTCCAGAAGGACTGATTGTAAAATAATATATGTCACATAAAACAACTGTACAAAATATGTTACTTGATACTGCAAATAGAAAATCTTAGAACCAATAATGTCTACATAAGTTACTTGTGCACTAGGAAAAGTGTTTATACTGTCACTTTGAATTTGTTGTAAGATATGTAGCAATCTTTTGGGGAAATGCAGGCAGTGGAGATAAGATATTAGTATTTAAAAAAAAAAAAAAAAAAAAAAAAAAAAAAAATAGAAATACATGTAATATTA
Source organism: Schistocerca americana (assembly GCF_021461395.2). Lineage (NCBI taxonomy): Eukaryota > Metazoa > Arthropoda > Insecta > Orthoptera > Acrididae > Schistocerca > Schistocerca americana. The sequence continues at coordinate 250,070,745 of NC_060126.1, read as the reverse complement.
AAACTAGGAATTCATACCACCCATGATTTAGGAATCTAAATATTTCAACTGTTCCATATATTTATATGTCATACCTGTTTATACATAACAAAACACAATGATTTAGACAAAACTAATTTTAAAATATTTATGATACTAGAAACAAAGGAAATTTCATGTTACCATCTCATATTAAAACTCTACTCCAAACTACTCAGTAAATGGCTTTAAAATGTACAGGTTAAAAGTGAAAATTTCAGGATGTTTTCAAACTGCTCGGGCAACGTACATTCTATTATCGAACTTTTTCCCTCCTTATATTCGTCCACATGTCCCAAACAAATGTTTACAATTTCAAGTGTACAGCATACTTCATTTGTTTTTGACAGCTACATAGGTTAGACATGTTTTAGTGTGCTCGGTGACTTTTGATCACTATAAAAAATGGAGCAATGAATTTGTATCAAATTTTGTGTGAAAAAATGGAATCAAGTGCTCTAAAACACTTCAAATGTTGACAGTGACATATAGTGAGTATGCTCTAAGTAAAAAAAAAAAATGTTTACAAGTGGTACAAGCTCTTCCAAGATGTCCAAGAAGATGCCAATGACAAACCTTGCTCTGGATGTCCCAGCACATCAACAACCCAGCACATCAACAACAGATGAGAACGTCCAAGTTGTGAAGAAAATTGTTTCAGAAAATCAACAAATTGCTATAACAGAAGTTGCGAAAGATGTTGACAAATCGGTCGGCTCATGTCATGCAATTTTTTCCGATGTTTTGGACATGAGACATGGATCAGCGAAGTTTGTTCCAAAACTTCTCAATTTTGATCAGAAGAACCGTTGCATGAGCATTGCTCAAGACCTCTTGGATGACATGAATGATGATCCCGATTTGCTCAAAAGGGTCACAACTGGTGACAAAACATGGGTTTATGGTTATGCTGTCGAAATCTAAGCCCAGCTGTCCCAGTGGAAGCCTGCCAAGTTCAATCAAATCTCAAAGTTTTGCTCACTGTCCCTCCCCCCACCCAATGACTTAACATTATGCGCTGTCTGCGAGAAGCAATACGCAAAGAAACGTCCGGAATTGTGGAAAAACAGGTCGGGGATTTTGCATGATGACAATGCACCTGCTCCTTCATCGTTGCTTGTGAGAGATTTTCTGGCCACAAACAACATGACAATTGTGCCTCAGCCACTGCATTTACCAGATTTGGCTCCCTGCAACTTTTTCCTGTTCCAAAAACTGAAGAGACCTATGAAAGGATGAAGATTTTAAATGATTAAGGAAATAAAAACTGCATCACTGGAAGTACTCAAGGCTGTACCAAAAAGTATTTATAAGAAGGGCTTCGAGGATTGGAAGAAGTGTTGGCACAAGTGTATTGTACCTGAGGGGTATTACTTTGAAGGGGACAACATGACTACTGATGAGTAAATAAATATTTTTTCGTAAAAATATAAAGTCACCTTATTTTTTGAACACACCTCATATACATACACAATTCAGATATATATAGTGAATGCCATCTCCTGGCACTCAGCGGTCTCAGGTACAGTGAGTAGTGGGCTGCAGAAGGGGTGTGGTAAGTAGTGTAATGGATCATATTATTTTTTCTATATTTCTTTGTTCTTTTCTTTTTATACATGTAAAGCCAAATCTGAATTATCTAATTGCTGTGTGCCAAAGATAATGTTTTTACACAAAAAATAGAAGAGATATGCTCTTCAATTGATTAATTTCTGTATCTTCACCTGTTTGTTTCTATAAGGGGTAGCATGTGGACATACGACTAGATCCACCATGCTAGTATTGTTTATAAATGTGTATTCCATCCGTATATTAAAAAGTGTTATAAAAGTTATTAGGAAGGCAAGTTTATTCATACATATATTTACACCAATTACATCCATCTGTCCATCATTTCGCCCCCATATATGACACTATTCAGTAGTGAGAGGCTTATAAGGGAACGGAGGGGGGAAGAAACCTCAGAGCTGCTATTCCTCATTCAAGTATCTTCTCAAAAAGCATCACGAGGTCTAGACGACCCTCACCAGTTATCTCACGGGAACTGAGACCAGTTCCTATGCACTGCAGTCAGATGTGCTGATTACTTAGCTAGAGAGGTGGACCCTGTGCTGCTATTTTTATCTGGTACTTAAAATAAAGTATTTATATTTTCATGGTATATTCAAACATTTATGTAGCTATACATACACCACTATCAGATGTGTTTACAGGATGAAGCCAAACTTCACTGCCAAAATTTCAGAGGTTATTAAGGAACATTTTCTGAATATTCTGGTATGAAACACTCTTTTGTCTCCGGTGGCTCTTTACACAGTGATCACCTTTTATTTGATTTCTTACCCCCATTTATCTCTGTATCTATATTACACAAATAATAACTGCACAAAAATAAATATGTAAATGGAATTACTTGGTGTCTTGTATGGCACCAAACTAATTTCATTCCTCCATTCACTGATGATACTTACCATTGACAACAGTGATGTCAGTTCTATCTCAGGTTTCTTTAAAAAAAAAAAAAAAAAAAAAAAAAAAAAAAAAAAAAAAAAAAAAAAAAAAAAAAAAAACATGTGCCTCATGTCTGGATTCAGTGAATCCAGCAGAAGAACAGCACCACGAGGCTACAATGAGCTGTTCCTGCAGTGACTGTAACCACATCACAGTACTCTTGTTCCCAAGGATTGCTGGATTACTGTGCATTTTTGTTGTACATTTAGGTAATTGGACATAAGGTTTTTAGGTTTTGTGAAGATATTTTTCACAGAAAGAAAGATAACTGAGGTAGCAAACCAAACAATTATATTAATCCTCTGTAAGAAGCCATCAACAGCCATGAATTCCCTGTACCAAAATTTTCAGAAAAAAGTACCTGAACCAGGTTGAAAATTTTGTTTGTGCAGTCCAAGTTCAAATATTGGAATTAATACATAATTTTCATTTCCAAATCCGAATTTTCTACTGAATTGTAGATGTGGCTAAGTAGGTATTCCTTTATTTTATTTTGTAATATTTAGGGACTTCTTTTACCTATCCAATTACGTTATAATATTGCACCTTGTATAACAGAAACTGAACCAGTCCTTATGTACTCTGCTGTGGTGACATCCTTCAAAAGAAGCGTTTGGTAGTCATCCTCTGACACTCCTTTCATTAGATGTGGAACTTGGTTGTTGGGCAGGAACTTATTATTTTATTCTCAGAGTGGGCAGAACACTGACAGATTTTTAGAAATGGGATTTAATCACAAACAAGTGTCAGTTTATGTCAGAGTGTATTTCCTTTTGAGTAAACTCCTAGTTATGTATACACTGATCAGCAGGACATTGTGACCACCGACCTAATATCGATATAAATCCATCCAGCATCACCTGGCAAGGAATGACTGCTAGTCAGACACATGCATGGTGTGTGTAGTATCAGTGAGTGTGCTGTCCATGTGTAGAATGGCGAAGGCCTGCCACCTATCTGAGTCTGACCGAGGGCAGATCGTGATGGCCTGGTGCTTGGCACGAGTATTTCGGAAACTGCACGACTTGTCGAGTCTTCAAGGAGTGCTGTGGTGAGTGTATTCAACACATGGCGAAACCAAGGTGAAGCTACATCCAGATGTTGTAGGGTTGGGTGGCCATCCCTCATTACAGATGTTGGATGCCATTGGCTGGGGAGACTGGTAAAACAGGACAGGCAGCAAACTGTGGCAAAGCTAACATCAGACTTTAATGATTGGCAGAGTACAAGTGTGTCTGAACACACAGTGCACCAAACACTCCTAACAATGGGCCTCTGCACCCAACAACTCATGCATGTGCCAATGTTAACACCACAACATTGGTAACTACAACTGAAATGGACATGTGACCATCGGCACTGGATGTTGGTGCAGTGGTAAAGTGTTGCATGGTCTGCTGAATTCTGATACTTTCTTCGTCATGGCAATGGGAGGGTGTGAATCCGTCATCTTCCAGGAGAACAGCTTCTTGACACAGGTACTGTGGCACAGACAGAACTTGGCAGCAGCTCCATTATGCTCTGAGGAACATTCACGTGGGCATTCATAGGTCCAGTGGAGTTTCTGCATGGCAGTATGACAGCCAAGGAGTACTGTACACTGGTTACAGACCGTGTACACCCATTCATGACAATCACATTTCCCATGGTAGTGGCATTTTTCAACAAGGTAATGTGCCATGTCACATGGCCAGGAGTGAATGGAGTGGTTTGAGGAGCACAGTAGTAAGATCCAATTGATGTGCTAATCTCCCATCTTGTCAGATCTGAACCCTATTGAACACATCCAGGATGTGATTGAACGTGGTGTTAGAGCTCACTGGCCTACATCCCCGGAATTTACAGGACTTAGGTGATGTGTATGCAGATGTGGTGCCAACTTCCTCCAGTGACCTACCAAGGCCTCACTACTTCCATACCATGACACATCAACACCATTATCTGTGCCAAAGAAAGACATACTGGCTGTTACATAAGTGGTCACAATGTTCTTGCTGATTAGTTTCAGAATTAATAAACATTTACTCACACAGGGTGAATTCTATCATCAAAAGAGGAAATTCAGATTTTAATATCCCAGTACTGCTGAGGTCACATGAGACATATGCACAAGCTCGAATTGTAAAGAAAACTGGAATTGCCCTTCCCAAGCAACCATCCAAACATTTACCTTAACAGATTTATGTGAATTATGGCAAAACCTAAATTTGAACGGCCACAAAGGGATTTGAACTGCTATCCTTCTGAAACCCCAGGACACTCCATTACTTCTGGTGATCCATCATTTGTCTGTGCTTTCACTTTTATGAAAAAATGTTTTAATTAGTAGGCAATTATCTAATGTCACCTCTCTCAGAATTACTGTAATCTGTGAGTTGAACATCATTTGCCTAACTGTGTTCATTCATTTCATTCCTAAAAAAAGTTCAAATTGTCCTTGTTTTGTCCATAGATAAACAATTATACTATGAAAATTATAATGTAATTCCTTGAACTGATGCACAAATAACAACATAAAATAAGTTTGTGTCAATGAGTACTTACGATACATATCCACGCAAGTCAAAGTGTTCCGCATACTCTATCTGCAGGTCCTCTCCAGCAGGTGCTGTGAATACATAGATGCACTCAGTGTGGGGTGGTGGTATTTGCGGATATCTTGGTGAGCTAATAGTCACACTTCTCACATCCCTTGTCAATATATAGTTACCACCACAAGAGTGTGATACCTGCTGAAACTTGATCTTGAAACCCTGTAGATTACCAAATAATGTCATTATTGTAAACATATGGTCATACCACAACAAATGTACACAGCATGCAAGGATAATGAGTAACAAATGGTTGTTCTTGCAAATTCTCTCTTTTCCTATTTTTTGTATCGATTTCAAATGCACGTATGAATATATCCACATATGCAATGATCTCAAAATTGTTATCCTGGCTTCACCACTGTGGTTCTTTATTGTTTCCAAATGCAGAGTACCTCAGCACGTTTATTCATAAGTATGAGAGGAAAATTACACAAAAGTGCTATTAATCCCATCATTAAAGTGTTTTATTACTATAAAGTGTAGAACATGACATGCATTTATATAACTGCTGAAAAGTAAATGGAGTTTATCATACTTAAATTGAGAAAAACATCAGTACGAATTATAAAGTAACCATACTTGCATAAAACTTTATTTTTTGGCAACCATTCTAGTGTCCAATATATATCATGTATGTATGGAGGACAACAAGAACCTACTACCATTACCTAAAACATAGCTATTCAGTCCACATTTTAGTCATTTCTTGGAGCATAACGCTGTAATTAAATGATAAAAGTTTTTTTCTATAATTCATGATTTATCAAAGACATTCTTATAACACCTTAACTTAGAAATCATGGAGAAACAAAGAATTAATGTTCAAAAACTTTTCACTGAGATGGACACCTATCATTCCAACACAATAACAAGTACCTTCTTCCAGAAATGTCAGTGAGAGTAAAATCATAAATGAAATAAAATACTGATACTATTGCCTGCAGATTAAGAAAAGTATAAGTTGCCAGATACCCACTATAAGCAAACAAACTGAAGTTCCTGAAAATGAGATATTGTGAAGAATTGCACATCAGTAATTTGGTTATCAGTTAGCTAAAAAGGTTTCTGGGCACGTTTCTATTGTCAGAGTTATTACAAGACAATCACTCACAACAACAGTGCTGTAAAAATGAGGTCTTCTAAATGTAATAGCACATATATAGTGTGTGTTAAAAGTTAACTCTGATTCTTCTAATCAACTCTAAAACATCTTAATTTTCAATTTATGCATAACTTAGGCCAGTATTAGACTATCGCATTTTCTTTGACAAAAAAATGTGATCAAATATTCATCACATTTTCTTTGACAAGGATATTTAATGTGGTGCAAAAAAGGATATTACACTGTCAGCAAATTTTCTGTGACAAAGATCTTTGATGGCATAGTTCCTTCAGAATAACCGATGATGACTTATTACTGCACTTTGCAGTTGCATGTATCACAACTGCACTGTATTGACACTTGGAAGAGGAGCAGAAAAAAATAAATTTAAATGTACTTGGGTGAAGTCATGGGTTTCATGGTGAGATGCTAAAAGCAACCAGCAAAATCTGTTGCAGAAGCTGCCAATCTAGCTCATGGAGACTTACAAAAATTACTTGTGCTCAAGAAAGTGGTTCCTCATTTTACAAAGTATGTTGTCTATTTTTGACAAAGGGCTAGTTGTCCAAAAGATCACTTTCCGAAAGTCTTTTTGTTGTGCCTATCTGTCACTCAGCATCTCTGCTGTACAATGAATAGCAAGTAACCTATTCATAACACTGATAAGTTCCACTACAGCTGTCTGGCTGCAGTCTCAGAACCAAAGTCTTCTCTCAGTAACACATCACAATTTGTCAAATAAACTATCCTGTAACTAGCAAGACTGTCATTCTGTCAGAATCAAAGATGCAGATGGGACGACCAGACACTGAGACTGAGGTATTTAAACTGGACATCATGTCACACTAGGTACGTGAGAACCACATCCGTGACTGTGAACTGTGCTGCTTATTTGGGTCCTGTGCTTCCAACATCACAATACCTGCCATCTGTAATAGGTTGTTGGCATTCACTTATGTGCACATCCATCTTAGAGAACAGTGGAGTGGGCCACACAAGTTACTGGAGGGCCACAATAGGTGTATCCCTGCACACTTCTGTACCAGCTACCTGTTTGACATCATTGTTGGCTCCTGACCTGCACAACAGCTGCAGCTGACAGAGCGATGTTGTCACATTCCTTGTCACACCCAAATGTGCAATTCAGCATGCCTTCCACCACATTGAAGGAGACAATCCATACTGTAAATTCATGACACCTTCAGGTGTATGATAGATACCCTCACCAAATCCAGAGCTTGACTTTCTGTGCCTATAGCACCATCATCTGACCTGCTCACCCTCAATACACAATAAAAACCTGTCCCAATGGGTGACCACTGCAGCTGATGGTCAGAAGTGGGCATCACACCACACTCATACAAATGGTGGTCAGAAGTGTGTCTCACATCAACAACCCTCCAACTAGTGTCCAGAAATTGGCCTTATGCTGACATGGCTACAATTGGTATCTCAGCTGGCTGACCACTGCTACAAGCAGTTTCTGACACTGCAGTCATCACCATAGCAGCTTCACTCATCTTGCACTCAATGCTTCACACAGTGCAGGGCGGTGACTAACAAGCATTTTGTTTACCTTGTAACTGGCCATTTTCACTGTGTGATTCAATGGTCATCGCGGATAATAGGGACATTCCTTTTAATCTGAGGGTAACTCTTGAGCAGCCGTGTAAACCTCATGATCTGTCTGGTTTTAATTGTAATTGTCATGAACCATGTTTAACAACTATCAGGTGTAAATTCTGCAGTTTTTCTGTACAACAGTTGCCATGCATGAAGGCTGTGCCAACCTCATGTTTCACATGTCAACACTGGGGTCACTTGTCACTTGTACTGAATGTACATGGGCTGTGATATGCCATAAGTAATAGAGTAACTTGTTTAACTTGTTGTGTATTACATACTCCATAGTGTGGACCTGGTGTTCATTTGCTTTAGTGTTGTATACTCCTTTATTGTTTGGGCAGTAATATAATATGCAGGATGCCAGCAGAAACAGACACCACTTAAGTCCATATCATGTAGAAAGGTGGTCCAATTTTCAGCCATTCTGCGTATCCTCCTCCACTAGCCACTGGCAGCCAATGGTATTCATTCTCTTCCTGAGCAGGTAGCAGCGAGTTACAGCTAGAGAGTGAGAGTCTTGCTCCTACATACTGCACTGTTGGCATACTTCACACTTCATGATAACCAAATTATTCATTCAACTGTCAGGTCATATTTAGCAGTACAGTTGTGAATGTGTATCTGTAAATTTTAAGAGCGATTAAAATAGAAAAGTCAAGTGACGGCAATAAATGTGAAGTGCTTCACAGGCAGGCGATGGGGAATATTTACCACAATTATAACTTTTCAAATGTGAATATGAAAGGAGGTCCCCTTCTCTTGATATTTGAAGACACAAGAACAATCTCCAGAACAATGTGGTGTCAGCAAGAGAACTGTAGAGAGAATTGTAAACGAAACTGTCATAGCTGTAGGAACCATAGAAAAAAATGGTTTCATGTCACCTGGAAAGCATTGAAATCACAAGAAACCTGTAACACAAATGGATGTTTTTAATAATGATGTTTGAAAGTGCTCCATATGAGTGATGAATGCACCACATCACAAAAAAGTGTTACAGTTATGCAGGAGAAAATTGACTTCAATGGTAAGCACTTTGTCAATGTAACGAATTTTAAAAGACGTTGGTTCCAGATATGTTAAGAGGAGAGTTTCTAGTTCAAAGAAATGACATGGTTGCAGCATAACTACATCCCATATAAAGATTCACCTTACAAGAGAATCAGGTAGTTCATCAGTGTATTACCCTGATGAAACATGGGTCAATTAGAATCATTCCAGAAAGACCTAAAGGAAAATGAGAGATGATACTGGCAGTTTTAAAGTTCTCATAAGAGTGCGTTCTCAGATAATTATCCTGCATGCTAATTCTTCTTCTGGTTTTGTTTCTGAGAAGAAACTTGTATTTATGTGTAAGAAAATAGCAGAGACTACATCTGGAAATGAACACTGCCAGTTTTGTGATGTGATTTACAATTCTTGTCATACCTTGCTTCGAAATCAGTCACTGCTAGTTATAATTCAGCTGTTATAGAGAACACCAAGTACAAGCACCAGAAAAGTGAATATTTTTCCCTGGCTTAAAAATAAAAATGTTAAGCACAGTATAAACCAGATTCGTGCCGATCTCCTGCAGCTCGTTTATTTATACTAGTCACATGCTAGAATGTACAAACTTGAGTTCCCTGCATATGAATGGGGTCACACAGTTTTGTGTTTACCTACATATCACTGTCAGTGTAGCCCCATGGAATTAATTTGGGCAAAGGCTTAATACTATGTGGAAGACAAAAACAAAACATTCAAGATACCATACATTGAATCACTTGTGCATGAGGAAATAGACAACATCCCACCTGTAGGGCAGGCACAATCTGGGCGACATGCTGAAAAGTTTCAGAAAGAAGAATATGACAGGGAAGTAACGATGGATATAAGCCTTGAACCTATCATTGTAAATTTACAATCAGAGTGTTCCGAAACAGATTCAAATAGAAGTGACGATGGTATTACGATGTAGACTTTGGAACAAAGTAATAATATTTCTTAGTTTTAAAGGTTTATGGTTTAAAAAATGTGTTTGTCAACCTGTCAGTTGCATACATAATAATGAGAACTTCCTGACCTTTTTCATTAGGACTTTGTATCCTCTGAATTATGAAGGCTATAATGTTCATCACATTGCCCAAGGAGAAGTTAAACTTCTCCCACCATGTTGTTTGCTCCAATAACACACGCGGATTTGGGTGGATAAAGAGAAGACTTTGCCTCCAGAGACCATGGTCAAACAGCTGTTGTGGAACTTAGTTGCTGCAAGCTGCCACTGCTGTTTGGTCACATCCCTTGGTCACATCCCAGACTAACAGAAGATGCAGACAGCCCTATGCTTTCCTCTGGTGAAAGGCTGCACCAAGTGACAGCAAGACATTCAAACTGTTGCTCAAGGTACCTGAGTGCTGCCTGCCTGTCTGAGTTGTGTTAATGATTTAGATCCTGGGCTTCTGCCTACATGACTCCTGCCATACGTAATATGCTATTGGAACTCAGTTAAGTGCATGTTCATCTTCAAGAGGGCTGAGGTGAGCCACTTGAGTTACTGGTGAGCCACAGCAGACTCGAACCTGTGTCCACAATCCATGTCGCACCCAAGTGTGTGATTCAGAACACCTTCCACACATCAGAGAAGACAATCCACACTATAAAATAGGAATAATGAATGTGTTTTGAGACAATGCTGCTAACTGACATCTTTCAACATATGACAGCAACCCTCAGCAGCTCCCGAGCTCAGCCTCCTCCACCTGCAGCATCACCACTTGACCTGGTCAACCACCATGCTCACTAAACTAATAATCTTGACTCAAAGGATGATCAGGCATCACTACTTCACCTGCTCAGCCTCCACACCGACTAAAAATCTTGACTCAAGGAATGATCATTAAAGTTATTGCAAAACTAACTGTCATTCCTGTTAATAAATTTATCCCACTGTGATACAAGGTGGTAAATGCCTTCATGGAAAAATGTTTGTGGTTCCCCACAGAACTATGTTTGTAACAAGGAGTGCATCTCTTCATCTGAAGCAAATTGACGCACTTGTATGTCTTTCTTCAGGGCTCAAAAAATATGGAAATTGCATCATCACTACATGGAGATTGTGGAAGGGCTCTCTGGCAAAACTTCTGCAGTGTAATCGAAAGATCATGTGGACAGGTGTTTTTGCTGCACAGCTACTATCAGGCTGTTGGTAAGCTCTCTCCCATTTGTCCCTGTAAAACATACGGCCATAGTCCATGGAGTGCGCCTGATTTAGCTAACATTGTTCAGTTTGGAATCCAATTGATGTGGTGCACATGTATACAATCAGTATAACTTGATACTTCCATTTTTGCTTCATAACTGAACAACACACATAAATGCCTTATGGCGTTATATGAAAGGAGACTCTTCCTTTTTGGAAGATTAAGTGTGCTGTAAGTATGGTATATTTATTTATTTTATAGTCCTGCAAATCTAGCATTCTATTTTGTACAATAAACATTGTATCACTCCTTATGTATTACAAACGTTACTTAATCAAAGTACTTTTTTCCAACTAGAAATAATGTTCTACAAAATTGTTTGATTGGGAATATTTTACAAATATAGCATCACAGGGCAGCACAGTTTGGCATGTTTTTTAGATAATCCTTCACAGGATAGGAGCAGTGCTCAACTAAGTTATGTTTTACTAATGATTTTAATTTTATCTTATGTATCTCAGTACTGAATTACACAGTTTAATTCTAGAACGGAGTTTGCTTTTCTCAAAAAGTGCTGTAACTGACTAGTGAACATGTACAAGATTTGTTTTTCTTATATAGTACCTGTCCACGAATTCATTACAGGAGGTACAAGTATCAGTACTGTTCAATTTTACTTATATAATAATTACAATTCTCCAGTATGTTTATACAGGGAAGTGCTAGAATTCTATTTTCTCTGAACAGCTGTCCATACAAAATTTTTGGTCTACTTTTAACATGAATCTAATTATCTTTTTCAGCACAGGAGAGCATGTTTGGGTTACTGTATGTGCGAATGTGTGTACTTATACTACAATTAATGAATCAAAGCTAAACAAGTTGATAAGTAAATTGAATTTAATAAAATAGAATAAAATAATAACCATTGCAGGTGCAAATGAATCTACCAACAAACTTTTAGGACTGAAAACAAAATTTTGAAGCATGTTGTCCTAATCATTGCAAGAATATATTGGAGCAAAACCATTGCACCAAACCACAAAATCTAAAATGCTAGTGCACCCCACATCTAACTAGAATAAGAACCATAACACTACTCTATCATGATAGGTCTAAGCAAAATAATGCTGACAAGGAAATGTATATGAAAGTGAAAAAGATTTACAGGTCCATAATCCAGGCACTTAAGTGCAAAGCAAATGATGTATGGATACTGAATTCAGTGAGTAAATGCAAAGCTGCATGGGAAATCATTAAAATAGAAATAAAATGTGATGATAAAATATGTTGTTGTTGTTGTGGTCTTCAGTCCTGAGACTGGTTTGGTGCAGCTCTCCATGCTACTCTATCCTGTGCAAGCTTCTTCATCTCCCAGTACCTACTGCAACCTACATCCTTCTGAATCTGCTTAGTGTATTCATCTCTTGGTCTCCCCCTACGATTTTTACCCTCCACACTGCCCTCCAATACTAAATTGGTGATCCCTTGATGCCTCAGAACATGTCCTACCAACCGATCCCTTCTTCTGGTCAAGTTGTGCCACAAACTTCTCTTCTCCCCAATCCTATTCAATACCTCCTCATTAGTTATGTGATCTACCCTTCTAATCTTCAGCATTCTTCTGTAGCACCACATTTCCAAAGCTTCTATTCTCTTCCTCTTGTATTCAGTCTGAATGCTCCCAGTCATGATAACAAAACCGTAAAATTATTAGGATTTTGTATACATCAAAACCTCAAGTGGGATACCCACACAGGGAAGCTATGTGGCAAACTGTCGCATGTCATGTATCTGCTGTATGGAGCAGTGTCAGTAAAGAACTTCTATGATATGCATATTTTGCATTATTCAATTCCCACCTGAATTATGGACTACTATTATGGGGCAAATTCTGTAGGCTCAAAATTAGTGTTTAAATGGCAAAAGAAAGAAATAAGGTACATAGCAGGACTTAACCCCTATGAAACAAGTCAAGATTATTTTAAGAAACTAAATATAATGACAGTTCGTGGCCTGTATATTTACGACTGCCTTGCCTTTGTTAAAGAGAATCTGAGTAAATTTGACTTAAGGAGGACAGTTCACGACCATAACATAAAAAGTGCACATACAACTAATATGTCATATGCTAGGCTAGCAAAGAAACATAACAGTTACAAATATCTTGGTCCTGTCTCCTTCAACAAATTACCTGAAAATGCCTACACAGTGCCAGTAAATAAATTTAAAACTAATCTTCTGAGGTGGATGAAAAGTAAAATAATTTACTCTGCTAAAGAGTTCCTTGAGTATGAGACAAATGACCCACTTTGCTCATGAGAATGAACAATAAATTAACTGCAAACTATACATATTCGACACTGTGCAACTATTTTATTATTGTTTCATGTACTTATTGTTAATTATCTGTTTGATTATTTATTAGTCATTCCCTGAACTATGTAGTTCATTTATCTTGTAATTGATCTGTTAGGAACTTTTTGTTGTTATTGATATGTTCATAAATATGTATTGTATTCATCTTGGATTGTTATTTGTAGTTAATGAAATTTGTTCAAATTTTTATTATTATTATTGTGTTAACACTGATGACACCAACTGCGTGTAAATATGCTCAAAGGTGGAATAAAACAGTTGTATGCATTTGTATTTGTGAAAAGAGCAAGAGCTTGAAAGTGAATGATAATAGAGCTTGCTATTGCCTGTTTTTATGCTCCATACATCAGTCCATTATAGATGAGTGGTTGACTTTCCCTCATTTTAAATATTGTTCCATCTAAGAATTTCCATTTGTGTTATATATAGCCCCAAGATTATTGTATGGTATATGGTCACTTAGTTTTCTCATGATGAAACATCTCCAGCCCAAATTTCTGTTTATAAATTCCACAAGTGCATCCCATTTCATATTCTGTTGTATGCATCAGCATGGGCATTAGTTGGTGTCTTGTTCTGTGTCATAAGCCTGTCCATTGTAACAGTTGTTTCAAAGTTAATTTGCATCAAAGTACATAATCACTATAGCAGCTTTATTTTTGTTTATTTGTTTTTTTCTTACAACACCTCTTTTGAGTTTCTTGTTACTAAGATGCTGGTGTCTTCCGCAAATTGGTGTATTTTACTGTTACTGCTCTTTATATTTAAGTCTCTTACTTATAATAAAATGATGACTGGCCACAACACAGAAACTTGCCGCATGGTAGCCATTTCATTCATGCGTTAGATCTAATAAAAAAGTTTTCCAAGTCCTTTTGAAAAGACAGGCTGTAAACAAACTAGTCAGTAGTTTGTCATGGCTTCCTTTTTTGCAGTCTTTACACATTCTGGAAAAATTCTAGTAGAGAAGGACAAATATTTATAAAATATGTCAATGCTTCAGAAATTATGTCTGCACATTGTTTATTAACAAATATGCTATATTATCTACTCCTTCAGAGCGTTTTGTATTTTTGTATTTCAGTTGTTTGCTGTACTTCTTGCATGTCTGCTGGCATGAGAAACATTGTTTTATGTACTTGCTTCATGTTTGTCCTCATAAGTGTGTAATTTTCTCAAATCATATTTTTCTCAACAAACTTCTTAGCTACATTTACAAAAAACGGTAATTTAGAAATTTTCATTTAACTGTAAATTATTAATACACTTTTTATTATTTTCTGTTCCCGTTTTTTTGTAATATTCTAAACAACTGTCTTTTTTAGGTTCATTTCTTATGAATCTGTAATTTTAACACTTTTAGTTAGTTTTGTCAGTATTGCTTTGTACTTTCTAAGACAATTATCAAACTGAGTTGTAGGGTTAATATTATGGAAATGATAGATTACTATTCACTATATAGCAGAGATGCTGAGTTGCAGTTTGGCACAACAAAAAACTGTCAAACAAATTAGCTTTTGGTCAAAATGGCCTTCACCATAATCAGACACTACACACACACACACACACACACACTGACGCAAATGCAACTCACATACACATAACCACAGTCTCTCGCTGCTGAGGTTACACCTGATCTCAGCAGCCAGAGACTGTGATTATACGTGTGTGGGTTGGATTTGCAAGAGAGAGAGAGAGTGCATGTGCATGTATGTGTGTGTGTGTGTGTGTGTGTGTGTGTGTGTGTGTGCGTGTGTGTGTGTGTGTTTTGTCTGATTCCGATGATGATCTCTGAAGCCGAAAGCTAATTTTAAACAGAGACGAGGTACTGATGGAATTAAAGCTGTGAGGACGGGGCGTGAGTCATGCTTGGGTAGCTCAGTTGGTAGAGCACTTGCCCACGAAAGGCAAAGGTCTCCAGTTCAAGTCTCGGTCAGGCACACAGTTTTAATCTGCCAGGAAGTTTCACATCAGCACACACTCCGCTGCAGAGTGAAATTTCATTCTAGAAAGCTAGTTTGTTTGACAATCTTTTTGTTGTGCCTATCTGTGACTCAGTATTTCTGCTATATGGTGAATAGTAATCTATCCTTTTTATAATACTGTCAATATTCCATCCTGGATTTTCCATTGTTTGAGGTGTTCTACTCCCATTTTATAAGTGCTGTAGAGGAATTATTACTGATTACATGATTTTTTTCTACCAGTAGTGGACCAGCTGTCTCTGTAAGTTATTTTTAATATCAAAACAATGTCTAAGTGTGTCGGCACACTGCCCGATGAAGTAACGTCGCTGGTGGTTCATCAGGGTCCACACAGGATCCTCTTCGACCAGCCAATAAAACTGTTATACAGAGAATCTGGATTGAGTGATTATTCATTGTAACTGTCTCCTATAGTCTGTGGATTTACACTGGTGACTCCTGACAATTTTGATTGCACACAAAATTCAATTTTCTGTATTACTGCACGATAACAATGCTGCCAGCATGTGGACTTGATGCTGCACAGTTTTTACTTGTGGAAAATGTTTCTGTAGTCATGGCATCAACCATTATGGATAACACCCCACATGTAGCTTGTGTATTAAAAAGTGACAATGACACTCTCTTAGATAGTGCTAAATTAATGTGCAACACAACCAAACAATGGGAGATAACAAGCAATACACTTTGCAGTCTCGTATGGGACCTTACCTTGGCAAATCGGGCTACATCTGAACAACTGAAATCCCCTCCATTGGGTTCTTGCTTAATCACTTTCAAAGAAACAACGATGCTGTTGCTCTAGAACTCATTGCAGCTGCATCTTCTCCTGTGCATCACGTTTTGCCACGTATGCAGGGTGTATACGCGGACAAGGAAAAAAAATTCCCTTATTTTACAGTTAAAAATACACTTCCTCCCGGGTGATAACACACTTTTTCTGTGTTAAGTGACAGTATATTTTCACTTGGAACTGCAAAACTTATCAATCCTTTGAATGTTTATGGTTTTATACAAGCGCGCAGAATTTCCCGGCACTTTAGAAAACGAAACTCAGGGAAAAGACACGTTTTGGAAATATCTTTGATGTGCAGCAACATGTACGCTGCGTATTTTTGTATTACAAAAGTATACATTGGGATTCCATGAAACGCTGCATGTTACATTCCAAATCATTGAAATCGAGATTGTGATGCGCTTTTGTAACCCAGTCATAGCTCATGTCACATGTTCTTGCCAGCTGATGACAGTGGATATTCAGAGCATAGGACACATGATGTAGTCAGGCAACAGCAACACACAAACAGGGATAGTTAATAGTTCAAATTAATATACATGGTGTTGCTACAAGAAAAGCAAAGCTTTCACATATAATATTGGTCTCTAAGGTTAATAAGCTGCAAGAGAAGCTAAGCTTTTGCATATAATGTTGATCTTTTTTACTCGTGTTACACTTTAGGATACGTCACACAAATATGCCAGTAAAATTTTAAATAATGACATAAATGTCTGATCTTCAGGGTTCAAAATTCGTCTAAATGGGTCATCATCAAAGCGTTGAGTTTTAAAAAAAAGAGTCAAATGCTCTGTGATTTAAGAAATTCATGGTACATTCTCGCGCATAGTTCAACTTGCGTAAAAGGATAGTTACTTTGAATGTAATGCTTTTCAAACCACCATTTGCAATATTTTCCCGCGACCTATTATAAATAGGTCATTTCAGCTGTTGCCAGAGAGCGCAGGTAACAGGCGACACCGCACTTGTGCAGTGGGAATCCCATATGTACGTACGTGTAAAACACTGAAAGATCACGCGTTATGTCATAAAAGAAACAAGACAACAGAGGATACTCCAAGAGCATCGGAATTTCATGAACCATGCTAAAACTTCCACATTTAAAGTGCACATTCGTATATCCAGATTCCCAATGAGGGGATCTCGACTTGATATTAATCTTTTCAGTGTGGTTTTCGGGAACGTCCACATTTAAAGTGCACATTCATATATCCAGATTCCCAATGAGGGGATCTCGACCTGATATTAATCTTTTCAGTGTGGTTTTCGGGATGTAAATTTTCTTGGAGCATCAGTACTGTATTATGTCATGTTTGGTTCTTTATTATGGCATAATACCATACATGCTACAAGATGAAAATGTGCACTTGAAATGCAGCGAACAGTTGGAACTAGCCAGTACTGTGGAATGAAACATTTCGTTTCAAATACATTGACTGCCTCTGCGGAAAAAGTTAGTAAAAGTCAAATTTCTTTAGCAAACAGACAAAAATAACTTCAGTGTTCTGCAAGGTGGTTAGGCTTGACTGCCAGAAAGGTGGAAATAAAAGAAAATCTGAAACTAAAAACATATGTTAGCCTCCTGTAATTATGTGAATGTATTTTAATTCACTTGATAGCTCCCAGCCACAGATATCCATTTTGTTTTCATTTGACGTGTGAGTAAACGAAGGGGAAACAGCAAAATCACACAGATCATGTGGAGACTACCAACTACAACTTAGACTGCTCTGCGCATCAGCCCCAGATCTACTATATTTGCTAACCAGGTCAATACTAAAAAAAATCGATTTTTCAAAAATATATTCATCTTTTAGCACACATCTTTCTGAAAAGTCTGAAACATATGTGTTCGAGGAAATGTAAGACATGTTATTTGGTCCGAAGTGTCCCAAAGTGCAGTGCCAAGCCTCTTCATACAGCATTCTTCCATCGCACATCACTGTATTTCGCTTTGCAGAATTGAAACGTGTATATTTTGTAATGGATGCCATGAAACTATATTCAGAGCAGTGGAAATTGAAATGGCCAGTGGTGCCTCTCCTGCTCCCTGTTAATAGGGGAAAACAAGAACCCTTCAGAAAATCTGCACTCTTTATTGCCTATTAGCTAATAACTTGCTGTTTTGTGTGACATAAAATTAAATATAGGATGCATCAAACCAATAAAGACAAGCAAGAAAGTATACATTTCTTCAATCCTTAGTTCCTAGCATTTTTTTCCCTGTAACGTTGCTACAGCTTTAGATGGCGTGCCATCCTTTCTGCGAAAGAATCTATTACCTCATCAAAGTTTGTCAAATGTTTTGCTACATGAAAAATCAAAATGTCATTATCTAATACTGAAAAAGCTGTTAATACAAATAATACCCAGGGTGGTGTGGTTTCTCGATCTGATTACGTCTATTTTTTCACTGTCTGCTGGATAAAACAAAATAGGCCTTTCTAATATTGCAGCAATTTTGTAACACACACCAAATATATGAGACTCTTTTGGCACAAATGTTCATTTTTATAACACGACAGAATATAATTCACTTAGTACCAATATCAAATGCCTATTAGGCCTACTACAAGCAAAAAGCTTTATGTTAGGAAATAGTTTTACATTTCATTCATATGCATCAGCTTCTCAAGCAAGTGATCGAAAAGTAATATAACGAAATTTTTATATACATTTAGAATCGTCTTATTCTTCCATAATATGTGTGATGTCCCCGTTTCTTCTCCTTCCTCGTTCTAAAATAATCTTGTCATCACCAATTCTGTAGCTATTCCTGCCATTGTCAAAATTTGTTTGCTGATTAACTTTACTAACGCTGTCAGACTCACAGGTTTAGTTGTCTCGCGATTATTCTCCGGTTAGGCATTGTTACATGTTCGTACAACACGTTTTCTGTGTTACCTCCAGAATAGAACTTAAGTGGTTGCTAGCTGGGGACTGTGCTACTGGTCCTTACTCATGTAGCGACTGGCCAAAAATTTCCTGTCAAAATTTCATTTTCTTGGATACACCGAGAAAATAATCATAATATTTCTCACCTGTTATTGCTGTTAGTTGTTTATTTCCAATGTGGTACTCTGATTCTATGGATTTTGCTAGTAATTATAACAACACTGATCATTCGCAAACCCAATCAACCAGATAATCAGACAGTGATTGACATTCATCAGTTCAGCTTTACTCCGCTCAGCTTGTATAGCTTCTGACAGAGACATCACATACACTATGCATGCATTCAAAAATCAACTTATGATTGATTCAGAAATCAACTTAAAATGTGTTCAAGAATGTTCAAAAACCAACAGGGATGCATTTCAAAATCATATGAATAATCGATAGACCAACGTACGCCGGATGCTGGCGCTTTGTGAAACAAGTTTTTTTCTCAATAATATGAATTTGGCGCCACCTTTTCCCGGTAGCATCTAGCTACTTGCTGCAACTGCTTGCACAGTCAACAGCCACATTTCTGTAGCTAGAAGCGGGAGAATCTACTACTCATAAGTGACTCAACTGCACATGTGCATGAGCCCGCTTGTAACTGCTCAAACGAACCTAATGTAAACAGTTGTGACCACATGCTCATCAGAGGCAATTAGTTGTTATGAAGCATTGCATAGTCTTTCTAAAGCATTTGACACATTTTGCTGTTGGCAGACGTTTGCATGTGCACTGTGTGTCATTGTTGCATATGGCACATTTCTGTTGCAATTTAAGTTATTTTAGTTTTTTTCTCCTGTTATGTTTTATTGTTGAAGTATTATTCTGCAGTGGTGGGATACAGTAATATCCTTTGTTAGAGTAGCAATTCTTACCAGTCGAAATTACAAAAAATTAACAGAAACCTAAAACAATGAAAAATTCCTGGAATTTTAAAAATATTTCACCCAGATGAAAAAATTCCTAGGTTTTTCCCAGATCTCCCAGTTGTCCCGGGCCGTATACACCCTGCGTATGGCAATATTTGCTTGGCTGTCCTGCCACTACAAACATCACCTTCGCAATCTAAACTACTGCCTTTCCAGTCACACCAACGTACTATGTGGTTCACCATTGTAGAAACATCATTATGTCATCAGCAATGGTATCGAATTCAACACTTTATTAAGCCACTTGGGGGAACATGTGGACACAATAAGTGATATTATCTTTGTCTCCAACAGACAACAAATATGAGATGGTGAAAGCTGGACAACACTGCAACCTCACAAATCCATCATGGCATTTATGATAAAATTTTAAGTGGCAAGACCCCACCATAACTACGGCGTCACTTTTGCACAGAGATTAAGAGCTGTCTTATGCCCAACCACATGTTATAGAGTCTGTGGGTTGTGAAACGCCCACTACTAGTTCAATTAACAACAGTTGTCCATGAACATGAACCACTGACACACATCTAAACTTGCCAGACAAATATATCTGATCACAGAACACAGAGAGTATATGAATAACACTGACAACAGTGGTGGCTGATGTGACTTGTACAGCAGTACATGTGACGGCCCACCAACTATGAGCCAAGTTGGCCCCACCCAACTTCTGCTGATGCAGACATCACCACACGTGGCCGAAGCAATGTCCTTCATGTGGCATCGCCAAACTTCTGTCTCCCCACTATTCATGTCAATCTATACCCTTGCAGACCACAGTCAACTGTGTTGCCATCATACATCCGCAACACACTGCTGATCGTATCAGGCATGTGCAGAATCCTGTTTGCTGGTATCTTGCAACATACGCCAATTCCACCTGTAACTATCATCCTCCAGGCAATTCCCAAACTACATGCCAAGATGCACAACAGACTTGCAGGATTTTTAAGTCACCTCGATACTCACAATGACAAAGATGCACCACAACTGTCCCACCAACTTCACAATAACAGACTTTTTGCACGTGACCACTTTAGTGTCCAATTATATCTAGTCAACAAACGCATTCTCGCATCATCCTTGCCAGAACAAATACTATACCATGCATTTGTTCGACTCCATGCAGCAAATAATTCAACAATTACAGCTCACAAGTCTGCATACTAGCCCCCGGACACTTATAATCGCATATGTAACAGAACCAGTTATCTGAGCAGACCTTCTTAAGCACTTCTACTTGGCTCCAGACCTGACTAATGGCATGCTAATTAACACAACCAGCAATTGCTCCACCGCAGGTGCTGTTGTCCATGCCCCTTTGGCTGCCCAATATAATGGCACATTCTACTTCTGATGGCAACCCCCACCCCCATACACACATTCGAAGGTCACTGGCTCCTTCAGGAGTGCCTCCACACCATCAGCCATTTTTAGCACATTCAACAACTCTACTTCAACTTTTGTGAAACAAACTTTCAGCTTTGACATGATAAAATGTTATCCAACACTGAATTCAAGACAGGAACTACAAACAACCCTGCAATACACTGACGAGCTACGTCAACACCCATTGCCACTACTTCACTAACACCTTTACCACCATCCATGGAGACACCTACAGCACACGTACTGGATACTCCTACAGAGGACAGTACACCACCGTGTGCTTGCCCAACCATTACCGAGTCTTCATGTAGCCTCCTAACACAATGATTCAGACAGCGTACCATTATCAACAGAACAATTCAAAAGCTCACCACCATCCCCAGTTTCACTGTGAGACACTGACCACATCAACTACTGCCACATCCACTTAGGACTGCCAAAGTGATTGTGGACAAGCTCTTACATGCAAGGATAGTTCACTCCTCCAACAGTTCCTGGGATTCACGTATAAAAAACGCCGCTAAACGAAAGGATATCTTGGGTTGTGCGTTGATTACAAAATTCTCAATGCTTCTATCATTATGGACACCTACAAAGTTAACATACACTACATTAAAGATCTCTTCAAAAAGCATCTTTTAGTGTGATTTGTTGTGGCAAAGTGTCTGGAAACGTGACGTAGAGGGATAAATAAGCTACCTATAGATTTTATCTTGAAGTTAGCTCTTGATATATTATTTACTAGTTGATTTAGAAACGGCAAGGAGATAAACTACGTAAACATTTGACTAGAGCATGATATTGCTCCTACCTCCCCTGAAAACTGGGTTCTGGTGACAGACTAAACTATAGTGCATCCTGAGGTCTAAGTTAGTTCTGACTGACAAATGTCACAGCCTTCCCCACTATGGACACAATGAGTTACTCCAGCTTATTTACCTAAATGTAATGTACCAGCAATAGATGAAACTCTGCTATTGATGTTTTCGATCTGTTACCGACCTATGAAGAACATGAGCACTTAAAATCAAAAAGGTGACCTGAGCTGCTAGAGTTGGCAGTTATGTGTGCCTGAGGTGCGCTTGCTTGTGTGTACGAATGGTGTATGTTTCACTTTTGCTGATGAAGGCTGTGGCTGAAAGCTTTGTGTAAGTGCCTTTTAATTGAGCCTCTCTACAGCTTAATGTATCTTCTTTACAGTAAGTAGCAATCTAGCTTTTCCTACACTGTTGATATTCCTACATGGAGATTCCATTCTGAATGTGTAACAATATTGTTTGTTTGTATGTATGTATGTTTGCAAGAGAGAGAGAAAGAGAGAGAGAGAGAGAGAGAGAGAGAGACATATGGGGAGGGGTTGGGGTTGGGGGGGGGGGAGAGAAAGTACACCAAAGCAAATTTTAAACCATTAAAAGAGGAAATGTTTCAAGACACTAACCTCTGAACGCCGATGTCCCACAAATTTGACAAATAATTTGTTGCCTGTTGTTTGTAACTGATCAGTTGGTTTTGGCCCACAATATTTGCCATTTCCCAAGAGCGGTGAGTCTTCAGAGCCACCATTTTTCAACTGTAAAAAAGTTAAAAAAGTATCACTTTAGGTCAAGATAGGCTACAGCTAAACAAGTTACTCTTGGGTACATGTAGTAATTCATAGAATGATATTTCTAAGATGATAAATAACATAGGTAAAATGAAAGAATACTAATAACTTATCAGTGTAGATATCCTTAAGAGCATTAGAAAATGTAAGAAAAGGTAAAATTACTTTTCTAATGCAATGGAACATAAGTGGGTTAAGTTTAAACTATCCACATGGCAGAGAAACAAGAATCAATGAATTGCAAATCATCTTGTCAGAAAGGGCAAATATCACAGGAGTTTGCTTGAATAAACATTGGTTTACGAACGTCAATATAAAATTCTTTCATAATTATTGAAATTTATATCCTAACAGGAGATTTTATAAGAATACTGTAACCTGTGGAAGATCCTGCACACCTCTGGAAAGGTCGATGGAATGAAGAAGACATGACTTTGATCCACTTTATAAAGTATGTATGCTTGAAAGCTGCTTTGTAGAGTTTGGAGAAAATATTGTTTTAGAACATTCTAAACACATCACCCTATCTATAGAGCTATCTAAAACAACAGAACTGCTCTGAAAAACCTACATCAAGTGACAGTTCAGCACAAAAAATATGAGCTTGTTCCATCATAGTGATGGATGTAGTGGACTACAGATAATAATAATTGAAGTTCTAAAAATTTTACAATAAACTTTCCCTCTTACTGTATTATGCCACAAAACTGTATCAAATAAAGTGAAGTGAATTACTGGAAAAAGACACCTACTCAAGGAACTAAAACACAATAAAAGTCCCAACTTTGTCATCTACATAAAAAGGTACAAAAATATTTTTAAGAAGGTTGTAATAAGGTGGCAAATAATAGATTTATTTTGGAAAGTGTAAACAAGTCAAAGGCATTATGCTCAATTATCGAAATCAAAACAGGCCCTATAGTTAGTGGCCATGATATTTCAGATATCAAGATAGAACACAAAACTCATAAATCCTGTTCAAATATCACAACTGTATAATGAATTCTTTATAAATGTCAAGAAATCTAACAATAAAGTAGAAAATTACATAGGAAAGGTAAATTTCTTTGCCCTGGACAATTTGAAGATGAACTATTCAGAAAATTCAGCATAATTAAAACAAAACCTATAGAAAATGCAATACTCTCACATAAATAAAATATCAATAGAGGAGAATGCAATATCAAAAACGGTGCTAGAAGCAGTCTCTAGGCAGTGACTGTCCACAATAGTTAATCAGTCCTTCAAAAAAGATTTTTCCCATATATTCAAATGCACAAAAGAACACATGGGAGATAACTGTCCAGTCTTTATTCTTACACCACTCTCAATAATATCTGAAACCATTAACACAATATGAATTCAAAATTTTGTTCAAAAATTTAATACAATTTCAAAAAGGGAAAATGGGTTTCAAAAAAGAAGAAATACCATAGTATCTGCTAGCGACAAATCAGTAGCCACGAACAGCTCCTCTCTACACAACTCTCTGCATGCCACAGCAATTTTTATAACATATCAAAGTCATCTGATAGTGTGAGACACTGCTTGCTACTGTCTAAGTTGTAAAAATATTGAAATAGGAGTGTTGTATTATAATAGTCTAAGTCCAACCTAACCAGCTGATAAAAAAGAAGACATGAAGACATAATGCTTAAGAACAGAAAACCACTTCACAAGGAGTCCCTCAAACGTTCAATCTTAGATCTGTTCTGTTTATGCTTTACAAGAACAATTTGCCACTCAGTTTTACCTTGCAGATTACACATATACGGTAACAGAAACTAACTGTACAGACCATATTTCCCAAAATTTAATAAATACCAAAGGAAAATTAGATAACTGGTTTAATTTAATTGGGGTTGAAATTAAGTACAGAAAAAACTCAGTTAATGTTGTTGTGGTCTTCAGTCCTGAGACTGGTTTGATGCAGCTCTCCATGCTACTCTATCCTGCGCAAGCTTCTTCATCTCCCAATACTTACTGCAACCTACATCCTTCTGAATCTGCTTAGTGTATTCATCTCTTGGTCTCCCTCTACGATTTTTACCCTCCACGCTGCCCTCAAATACTAAACTGGTGATCCCTTGATGCCTCAGAACATGTCCTACCAACCGATCCCTTCTTCTAGTCCAGTTGTGCCACAAACTTCTCTTCTCCACAATCCTATTCAATACTTCCTCATTAGTTATGTGATCTACCCATCTAATCTTCAGCATTATTCTGTAGCACCACATTTTGAAAGCTTCTATTCACTTCTTGTTCAAACTATTTCCCGTCCATGTTTCACTTCCATACATGGCGACACTCCATACAAATACTTTCAGAAACGGGGGACTTCCTGACACTTAAACCTATACTCGATGTTAACAAATTTCTCTTCTTCAGAAATGCTTTCCTTGCCATTGCCAGTCTACATTCTATACCCTCTTTACTTCAACGATCATCAGTTATTTTGCTCCCCAAATAGCAGAACTCCTTTACTACTTTAAGTGTCTCATTTCCTAATCTAATTCCCTCAGCATCACCCAACATAATTCGACTACATTCCATTATCCTTGTTTTGCTTTCATTGACGTTCATCTTATATCCTCCTTTCAAGACACTATCCATTCCATTCAACTCCTCTTCCAAGTCCTTTGCTGTCTCTGACAGAATTACAATGTCATCGGCGAACCTCAAGGTTTTTATTTCTTCTCCATGGATTTTAATACCCACTCCGAATTTTTCTTTTGTTTCCTTTACTGCTTACTCAATATACAGATTGAATAACATCGGGGAGAGGCTACAACCCTGTCTCACTCCATTCCCAACCACTAGTTCCCTTTGATGTCCCTCGACTCTTATAACTGCCATCTGGTTTCTGACAAATTGTAAATAGCTTTTCGCTCCCTGTATTTTACCCCTGCCACTTTCAGAATTTGAAAGAGAGTATTCAAATCAACATTGTCAAAAGCTTTCTCCAAGTCTATAAATGCTAGGAACGTAGGTTTGCCTTTCCTTAATCTAGCTTCGAAGATAAGTCGTAGTGTCAGTATTGCTTCACGTGTTCCAATATTTCTATGGAATCCAAACTGATCTTCCCCGAGGTCGGCTTCTACTAGTTTTTCCATTCGTCTGTAAAGAATTCGTGTTAGTATTTTGCAGCCGTGACTTATTAAACTGATAGTTCGGTAATTTTCACATCTGCCAAACCTGCTTTCTTTGGGATTGGAATTAGTATATTCTTCTTGAAGTCTGAGGGTATTTCGCCTGTCTCATACATCTTGCTCACCAGATGGTAGAGTTTTGTCAGGACTGTCTCTCCCAAGGCTGTCAGTAGTTCTAATGGAATGTTCTCTACTCCCGGAGCTTTGATGCAACTCAGGTCTTTCAGTGCTCTGTCAAACTCTTCACGCAGTATCATATCTCCCATTTCATCTTCATCTACATCCTCTTCCATTTCCATAATATTGTCCTCAAGAACATTGGCCTTGTATAGACCCTCTATATACTCCTTCCACCTTTCTGCTTTCCCTTCTTTGCTTAGAACTGGGTTTCCATCCGAGCTCTTGATATTCATGCAAGTGGCTCTCTATTCTCCAAAGGTCTCTCTAATTTTCCTGTAGGCTGTATCTATCTTACCCCTAGTGAGATAAGCCTCTACATCCTTACATTTTTCCTCTAGCCATCCCTGCTTAGCCATTTTGCACTTCCTGTCGATCTCATTTTTGAGACGTTTGTATTCCTTTATGCCTGCTTCATTACTGCATTTTTATATTTTATCCTTTCTTCAATTAAATTCAATATTTCTTCTGTTACCCAAGGATTTCTACTAGCCCTCGTCTTTTTACCTACTTGATCCTCTGCTGCCTTCACCACTTCATCCCTCAAAGCTACCCATTCTTCTTCTACTGTATTTCTTTCCCCCATTGTGGTCAGAGTCCACATCTGCCCCTGGAAATGTCTTACAATTTAAAACCTGGTTCCTAAATCTTTGTCTTACCATTATATAATCTATCTGAAACCTGTCAGTATCTCCAGGCTTCTTCCATGTATACAATCTTCTTTTTTGATTCTTGAACCAAGTGTTAGCTATGATTAGGTTGCGCTCTGTGCAAAATTCTACCAGGAGGCTTCCTCTTTCGTTTCTTACCCCCAATCCATATTCACCTACTACGTTTCCTTCTCTCCCTTTTCCTACTGACGAATTCCAGGCACCCATGACTATTAAATTTTCATATACCTTCACTGTCTGAATAATTTCGTTTATTTTATCATACATTTCTTCAATTTCTTCATCATCTGCAGAGCTAGTTGACATATAAACTTGTACTACTATGGTAGGTGTGGGTTTCATATCTATCTTGGCCACAATAATGCGTTCACTATGCTGTTTGTAGTAGCTTACCCACATTCCTATTTTGCTATTCATTATTAAACCTATTCCTGCATTACCCCTATTTGATTTTGTGTTTATAACTCTGTAGCCACCTGACCATAAGTCTTGTTCCTCCTGCCACCAAACTTCACTAATTCCCACTATATCTAACTTTAACCTATCCATTTCCCTTTTTAAATTTTCTAACCTACCTGCCCGATTAAGGGATCTGACATTCCATGCTCCGATCCGTAGAACACCAGTTTTATTTCTCCTAATAACGACATCTTCCTGAGTAGTCCCCACCCAGAGATCCGAATGGGGGACTATTTTACCTCTAGAATGTTTTACCCAAGAGGACGCCATCATCATTTAACCATACAGTGAAGCTGCATGCCCTCGGGAAAAATTACGGCCGTAGTTTCCCCTTGCTTTCAGCCGTTCACAGTACCAGCACAGCAAGGCTGTTTTGGTTAGTGTTACAAGGCCAGATCAGTCAATCATCCAGACTGTTGCCCCTGCAACTACTGAAAAGGCTGCTGCCCCTCTTCAGGAACCACACGTTTGTCTGGCCTCTCAACAGATACCCCTCCATTGTGGTTGCACCTACGGTACGGCTATCTGTATCGCTGAAGCACGCAAGCCTCCCCACCAACGGCAAGGTCCATGGTTCATGGTGGGGGAGGGGGGGGGGGCTAAAGTAGTTTAACATAAAACAAGCAAAGCTACATGATATTCAAATCTATAACAAAAACAGGATTTGCACGAAGCTAGCTGTGTAAAATGCAATTAGTAAAAAATTTATCAGAAGTCTCGAATTCACTATACCCTACAAATAAATCAAATAGCCTGGTATTTGCAGTGATAATATTACACAATGCAACCAGTATGCATATCAGGGGTATAGTACATCACAGCTACATCAAATCAGTAATAATGTGTGGAATTACATTCTGGGGCAGCTCGAACAATATATCTCGAATGTTAACATTCCAAAAGTCCACCATTATAAATCTGCACAAGGCAAAGTGAAGAACACCAAGTTGCCTACTTAAAAAATCATAAAGTGTTCCCTCATTGTACACCTATGAACTGATTCTCTTTGTTCACAGCATGTGCGATTTATATGTCACAAATCAATTTCAACCTGAATACAAGACTAGGTATCAAAATAATTTTATGCTGCCTACCCATCATTTGAAACTTTATGCTCAAACTCGGTCATACATGGGAATTTTGAAAATTTCCTCAATTGATTGGAAAGCTGTCTGTGTCACCTGGTGCACTTAGGACCAAAAATTGCCTTATTTAGAGACTTCAACATATATACCAGAGAAGATAGTGATAGAGAGTGTACTTCTATGAACTTAGCAACCATCTACGGACTGTTTGTGGCAAATTATCTACCAATAAAAGGAAATATTTATCTTGACACAATTGCCACAAATCTAAATAGTTGGGACTACAAAGTAAGTGTGTTTGACTATTTACTTGCAGATCACTGTGCAGTGATCATGAAGCTATGGACTAACTCTGATATTACACAACAGATTCTCAGCAGGTATTTCAATTGTTGTTGTGCGCTTCAGTCCAGAGACTGGTTTGATGCAGCTCTCCATGCTACTCTATCCTGTGCAAGTTTCTTCATCTCCCAGTATCTACTGCAGCCTACATCCTTCTGAATTTGTTAAGTGTATTCATCTCTCAGTCTCCCTCTACGATTTTTACCCTCCACGCTGCCCTCCAATACACACACCACAAAGAAACGTTTAGAGCTTTTCAAAACTGCAGTGCCTTCTACAAATTGGAAAAAAATATTTAAAGAATTGGCAGCAAATTATGATTCACTTGCATGTTCCAGACCATTAAAGTCTGATTTGATGAAAATTTTTCAGGAGATAATCAACTGCCAAATCATTATGTACACTGAAAATTGTCAAAGTAAGAAGGTAGTATACTCCTCGGTTAGCTAAAATAAAATGCATTGTTCAGATACTAAATGATAAGGTCAAAGCAGCTAAAGATACTGATAATAAGGATAGACTGTATCGTAATATTTACAGGCCAAAAGGATCTAAAGGAAGGAAGCAGACGAAGCAAAGAAGAAACCTGCCAGCGCTTTCGTTCGGCAAGTCACCCCATCTTTGTTTTATATATATATATAATGGAAGGAAACATTCCACGTGGGAAAAATTATATATAAAAACAAAGATGAGGTGACTTACCGAACAAAAGCGCTGGCAGGTCGATAGACACACAAACAAACACAAACATACACACAAAATTCAAGCTTTCGCAACAAACTGTTGCCTCATCAGGAAAGAGGGAAGGAGAGGGGAAGACGAAAGGAAGTGGGTTTTAAGGGAGAGGGTAAGGAGTCATTCCAATCCCAGGAGCGGAAAGACTTACCTTAGGGGGAAAAAAGGACAGGTATACACTCGCGCACACACACACATATCCATCCACACATACAGACACAAGCAGACATATATATATACAGACATATATATGGTTATAATAGAGGGAAACATTCCATGTAGGAAATATATATCTAAAAACAAAGATGATGTGACTTACCAAATGAAAGTGCTGGCAGGTCGACAGACACACAAACAAACACAAACATACACACAAAATTCAAGCTTTCGCAACAAACTGTTGCCTCATCAGGAAAGAGGGAAGGAGAGGGAAAGACGAAAGGATGTGGGTTTTAAGGGAGAGGGTAAGGAGTCATTCCAATCCCGGGAGCGGATTGGCTCCTACCCTTGTAACCGCCCCCGGTGTAAAACCTGTCCCATGCACCCTCCCACCACCACCTACTCCAGTCCTGTAACCCGGAAGGTGTACACGATCAAAGGCAGAGCCACGTGTGAAAGCACCCACGTGATCTACCAACTGACCTGCCTACACTGTGATGCATTCTATGTGGAAATGACCAGCAACAAACTGTCCATTCGCATGAATGGACACAGGCAGACAGTGTTTGTTGGTAATGAGGATCACCCTGTGGCTAAACATGCCTTGGTGCATGGCCAGCACATCTTGGCACAGTGTTACACCGTCCGGGTTATCTGGATACTTCCCACTAACACCAACCTATCCGAACTCCGGAGATGGGAACTTGCTCTTCAATATATCCTCTCTTCCCGTTACCCACCAGGCCTCAATCTCCGCTAATTTCAAGTTGCCGCCACTCATACCTCACCTGTCATTCAACAACATCTTTGCCTCTGCACTTCTGCCTCGACTGACATCTCTGCCCAAACTCTTTGTCTTTAAATATGTCTGCTTGTGTCTGTATGTGTGGATGGATATGTGCGTGTGTGCGAGTGTATACCTGTCCTTTTTTCCCCCTAAGGTAAGTCTTTCCGCTCCCGGGATTGGAATGACTCCTTACCCTCTCCCTTAAAACCCACTTCCTTTCGTCTTCCCCTCTCCTTCCCTCTTTCCTGATGAGGCAACAGTTTGTTGCGAAAGCTTGAATTTTGTGTGTATGTTTGTGTTTGTTTGTGTGTCTATCGACCTGCCAGCGCTTTTGTTCGGTAAGTCACCTCATCTTTGTTTTTTTATATATATATATATATATATATATATATATATATATATATATATATATATATATGAGAGTGTTACAAACTCAATTTTTTTTATAAATATTACCGGGCTACACATATTTAGTGTGCTAAAATGTTTTTTAGAGTAATTACTGCATTTATTTGAAAATGAAAGTTTTGCTGTTTCCTAGCTAGTTGAAAGACAATCCTCAGCGATCACAAATATGTTGAGCTTCTATAAGAATCTGGTGTTCAATACAGCATTACTATACTGTGCAAAAGATTTATCCTGTATAGGACTTGCCATGATAGCATCTCCATCTGCTTCTAATGTATTTAGTAACAATATGTATTTATCCCATCTTAGCCTCCATTTGACTTTTACTGGCATCAATTCAGTCTGTGCTTCACCTTCGGAGTATTCTGCCACTGTGGTTTACAAGGAGTATGTCCATTATCAAAGCAAGTAAACATACTTAAGTGCAATCAAAAACCCCAGTCTCAATAATATACATCCAATAAATTTCTGAACAATATTATATGTCTCCAAAATTCAACGTTTACAGAAAGTTTCAAAGCCCATGAACATACAAACCATAAGAAATTCATTCCGGTCACAGCCAGTTCCATGGACACCAGCAGGTATATCAAAACGATCAAAAGTAACAGATACATTCCTGCCAGCTGGTACTGTTACATTCCACTGGCATACAACGCTACTTGCCCAGTTGTCGGACACTATAACTGGAATTTGTGGATTGTATTCCAGAACACCAGACGGCAATTCCAAAGAACCTCCACAGTCTGTAAATGGATAAAATGACTACTGAAACATATAGTATACAATTTAACCATAAAGCTAGACCTTTAAATATACAGTGTAATACAAACAAATAAGAATACAATAACAATTATTAAATTTTACATTGATTTTATATGTCAACTAAAAATTTAAGAGTATGCTACGTTTTTTTATGCATCATCTAAGTAAAAAATGTTCTCAACCCACAGTGAAGAAATGGGAGGAGAAAAGGAAGAGAAGCCTACAAAAAAGAAAGGAACAAGTGAGAGAAAACATGTAACATATTCTGCAGCATTTATAGATATCAGTGTTTAATCAGCACTATAATCAGTTGTTATTATTAACTGGTTCTAGGGGATTAAGGAATCAAACTATGTCATCAGTCCCTCATTCATGAAACAAGTTTGCAGAGACCAGAAGTACACGCCATGATACTGTCTTGTATCATGCTCTATGGAGAATAATATGACAGATGTTTCAAAAATGGAGCAAGCCTCAAAACAAAAAATGGATCTAAGGTAGATGACATCAAAATGGACAAGGATTACTATTTGGAACATTAAATTTAAAGTAAAGTGCAAGGACATGTTGACATTAGGGAAAGACAAAAAACAAATAGTTTAGGGGTGGCAGAACAAAGTGAAGTGGTGGAGGAAGTTGTCACTGAGAAATTGGTTTAGACTGTGCCACACAGGCAGTGAGGAAGACATTAAAAATGGAACAGTAACAGTTGTGTGAGATGGACTGAAAGGAAAAATAATCAGAACAAATGAGAGAACAATAAAAACCAAAATATCATTGAAGGGGAAAACAGTAATGCTATTACAAGTGTATGCCGTTTACCCCTTATGGGATGCACATCAGAGGAAAAAGAGGAGTTTCAAGAAGAATTTCAGCCACAGAGGACTGAACAAAACACAAATTTAATGAGATCCAACTGCACAAGTTAGTTTAGAGAGACATAGATAGAAAAATGTACATGGAGCCAATTGCAGGGAAAGTAGAAACAACAAAGATGAAAGATCATTGGAATTAAGCAAAAGGAATGGATTGACAATTGGAAACACACGGTTTGATGAGAGACAGAGGTTTAAGGTAATACTGTATAGTAGTGACTTGTCTACAAAAATCAGTAGTTAATTATATGTTAGTATATGATAAAATAATGAGAAACGTAACAGACATCAAGGTAATACCACCAGATAGCTAAAATAGTGACTATCAACTGTTAGTCATGAACATCAGAGATGAAGAAGAGAAAATGAATAGAAAATCAAGGGTGAACCAGAGTGTGGAATCTAAAAGAAGCAGAGTTGATGAACAATATCAGCAGAAAAGAAAAAATAAAATCCTGATAGGTGAGCTGCAAACTGTAGAAGAAAAAAGGAGGGGTTCTAAGAGTGTAGATGTAGAAACAGCAGAGGAGGTGCATAGAAGAAATGGTAACAGGAAGAGATACAAGTAAATAACTTAGTGGAATTTTGAAGTTAAAGAAGCAGTATTGGTTTCAACAAAGGACATCACAAGCAACTGAACAAAGGAAAAATATAAATGAAGAAAGAGAAAGAGAGAAAAAAATGTTTGAAGAAAAGAGAAAGTGAATGGGAAAATGGATCATGATGACTGAACAGAATAGTAAAGGTATAATATAATACTGCATGGAATTATTAGAAACAGGAAAAGAAGAATGTCAGAAAACAAAGAGTGGTTGACAAGAATGGGAAAGAGGTGGAGAAGGAGAAAGACCTCAAACAGCTGTGGAAGAAACATTGATGATTTGCTGAATACAGACAGAGAAGAAGAAGAATATAGAGATATTTTGCAGAAATTTGAAAGCTAAGGGTATGCTCAACCATTCGCCATGTTTTGAAGGTACATGCCTTCATCATCAGAAGTATTTTCATATAAGAATCTTCATTACATGAAAAAATTTACAAACGTTCATCCATTTGAAGTGTTCACAGCAGTCCCATCATTGAATAAAGGTGCAAGGTAAGAACACATATAAAATACAATAAAAATTTCATAGGCTTTCCATCATAAAAAAGTCACTTTCTTAAAAGATAGTCCATCAGCAAATGAGCTTCTGAAAAATAAATATGTATATGCTAACTGTGCTGACAGGAATAAATACCACCAAATGATTAGTTTAATGTAAGTCACAGTTGCAAAATACTGACACAAATTATTTACATGAGAGTGGAAAGACTGGTAGAGGCTGACCTCAGGAAAGACCAGTTTAAATTCTGGAGGAATGTAGGAACCCACGAGATAAACCCAAATTTTATCAGTTGATGCTGAGGGAATTAGGTTAGGAAATGAGACACTTAAAATGGTAAGCGGATTTTGCTATATGGGCAGTAAAATAACTGACAGTGGCCACAGTAGAGAGGGAATAAAATGCAGAATGACAATAACAAGCGAATCTTTCCTGGGGAAAAACATTATTCATTACTTCAAATATAATTTTAAATGTTAAGAAGCCTTTTCTGATGGTATTTGTCTGGAATGTTGCATTGTATATAAGTGAAATACGGATGATCAGACAAGAAGAGAATACTGGTAGATGCTTTTTAAGTGTGGTGCTACAGAAGAATGCTGAATGTTAGATGAGCACAATGAATAAGTAATGTTGTGATACTGAATCCAATTGGTGAAAAATTTTTATGGCAAAATCTAATTAAAATATGATATTGGTTGACTGGATGCATCCTGAGGCACAGAGGAATTGGCATCTGGGTAACTGAGGGAAGAGTAGGGTAAAAACTGTAAAGGGAGACCATGCCTTGTAGAATCCATAGCTGTGCAGGGATGAAGAGGTTCACTGAGGACAGGTTAGCATGAAGAGCTGCAACAAACCAGTCCTCAGGCTGGAGGCCACCACCACGACCAACAAGAACAACAACAACGTGCTAACTGTGTAAATGGGATTTGAAATTCATGAGTGTGGCCTTTCCTTCCTCCACAAAAACAGATCTGGATGCAATGCAACTGAACACTTTTTCTACACAGCTGAGAATTTGAAGACATTCCCACCAGGGATCACAGGTATCAAATATTCCTTATGAAATTAAGAGGAGTGCAAATTATCACATACAGTAGGTGGTTAAGGCACCCACGCTACTGACAGAACAGGTATTAAATGTACCTAATACAGATAAAATAAAAATTATAACAATTTCACACAATTTTTAAGACAGTTGTTCACATACTCTGTATCATGCTGATTTAATATATTTGAATTTTTTGTGCTATACTCCATAATCTCCAACTGTTCCAGAGGATGCATTTTCCTAGTTTTACACTCAGGTGACAAAAGTTATGGAACTGTGTTGGACTTCCTACTGCCTGGCATGGCGCAGCAACTCAATGTGACTAGGACTCAACAAGTCGTTGGAAGGCCTCTACAGAAATATTGAGCCATGCTGCTTCTACAGCTGTCCATAATCGTGAGAAAGTTCACAAACTAACCTCTCAATTATGTCCCACAAATGTTTGATGGGATGGTCAAATCATTCGCTCAATTTATCCAGAATGTTCTTCAAACCAATCACAAATATTTTTGTGTGTGATGAATATGTTCTAGAAAAAGCCTGTACTGTGTCGAGCCATGCAAGTGTTCATACACAGACAGCAAAGATCACTCACACATCATTGGCTGACCGCAGATCTGGCGTGCACCAGAGATTATCTTGGACGAGCTGGTCGTTAGAGGAGCAATCGACAGCCACAAGATTCTCTATTTAAATTGTTAAGAAATAATAGTAGCACCCTACATGTACCTGTGCTAATGGTTCAACTATGATATATTGAAGGAGGTTTGTGTCAGTCACTATTGAGGAGCTGATGAGATAGTGAGCCTGAGTCAGTAAAATGACATATTGTTACTACATATGAGTTAGGATTCATTTACTAGTGTCGTGGTTGTTCCCTACCTGAAGCAAATTGTCTCATTTTTTAGTCCGTGTGAAATTTTCTGCATTTTTGTTGAAAAAGTATCAGAAGTTTTTCTTGGGCTAAGTTGTGTCTGAAAAGCAAAGTTTGAAGAATGCAGTAACTGATGAAGGGCATGATGAGAATAATCATTTCCTGAATTTTGTAGGAGTCGGGCTCTTCATGTTTTGTGTGTCAGTTAATGAAAGGTCAAGTGATTTTAAGTTGGTGCAGGTTTAGTCAAGAGTGGCTTGTATGCTGTGTCCATATTTGATAGCAGAATTCATGAGTCTTTAAAGTATGATGACAGTAAAGTTTTGACTTCAATAATTTTGTCTGAATTGGTCTGTGTTATGTTGCCTATGATATTACTGCATACAACAGTGGATTTGGGTATTGCAAATGGTTAAGGGAGGTTTATGAGGGCACACTCTAAGGTAATTAAATGTGGTTTGCAAGATATCATGTGAAAAAAGGGCGAGTTGCGTTTCACAGGAGCTGTGCTTTCTAAAGCCGTGCTGATGCATGGATAGCAACTTCTCTGTCTCAAGGAAATTCATTATATTCAAACTGAGAATATGTTTGAGAATCCTGCAACAAACTGATGTTAAGGATATTGGTCTGTAATTTTGAGGATCTGTCCTTCTACCCTTCTTATATACAGGCGTCACCTGTGCTTTTTTCCAGTCGCTCAGGACTTTACGATGGGGAAGAGATTCGCCATAAATGCAAGCTAAGTAAGGAGCCAATGCTAGAGTACTCTCTGTAAAACCGAATTGGAATCCCATCAGGACCTGGCGATTCATTTATTTTCAACCCCTTCAGCTGCTTCACAACCCCAGGGATGTCTATCACTATGTCCTCCATAAGGGAAACTGTACGAGAAGGTGTCGTCGTTGAGTGACTGTAGGAGGATACAAGATGACTTGGACAGGATTTGTGATTGGTGTAAAGAATGGCAGCTAACTCTAAATATACATAAATGTAAATTAATCTGGATGAATAGGAAAAAAGAATCCCATAATGTTTGAATACTCCACTAGTAGTGTAGCGCTTGACACAGTCACGTCGATTAAATATTTGGGTGTAACACTGCAGAGCGATATGAAGTGGGACAAGCATGTAATGGCAGTTGTGGGGAAGGCAGATAGTCGTCTTGGGTTCATTGGTAGAATTTTGGGAAGATGTGGTTCATCTGTAAAGGAGACTGCTTAAAAACACTAATACGACCTATTCTTGAGTACTGCTTGAGCATTTGGGATCACTATCAGTTTGGATGGAGGGAGAACATAGAAGCAGTTCAGAGGTGGGCTGCTAGATTTGTTATTGGTAGGTTTGATCATCACATGAGTGTTACGGAAATGCTTCAGGAACTCGGGTGGGAGTCTCTAGATTAAAGGAGGCGTTCTTTTCGTGAATCGCTACTGAGGAAATTTAGAGAACCAGCATTTGAGGCTGACTGCAGTACAATTTTACTGCCGCCAACTTATATTTCACGGGAAGACCACAAAGATAAGATAAGAGAGATTAGAGCTCATACAGAGGCATATAGGCAGTCATTTTTCCTTCGTTCTGATTAGGAGTGGAACAGGGAGAGAAGATGCTAGTTGTGGTACAAGGTACCCTCCGCCACGCACCGTATGGTGGATTGTGGAGTATGTATGTAGATGTAGTACTGAGTTATACTACAAGGTAGTAACATTTTTGTGTATGCAGAGTAATTTCTTATCGAGCATTATTCCTAAAGTACAGAAACATGGATCAGTGGTGAATTATTACAGACAGTGTATTTTGCCCATATTTATTATTAGTGACATAACCATTGAGACCACATTGCCCGGTAGCATTCTCGCTTCCCACACCCGGGTTCCCGGGTTCGATTCCCAGCGTGGTCAGGGATTTTCTCTGCCTCGTGATGACTGGGTGTTGTGTGATGTCCTTAGGTTAGTTAGGTTTAAGTAGTTCTAAGTTCTAGAGGACTAATGACCATAGATGTTAAGTCCCATAGTGCTCAGAGCCATTTGAACCATTTGAACCACATTGCCCTACTTGAACCATTCCAAAATGGAAATTCCAACTGCTACCATTATTTCTGTAGTAAAAGTGATGAGTGACAAAGTCAAGATATAAAAACATGGTGCCACCTATGGTTTACTTTGATTCTATTTTTCACCTCGCTTAGTGTGAAGATATTTGTTGTTTGCAGTCACTCATTCATGATCAATGTTTGGTCATTGTAAAGCATTTACATTTAAAGAGGAAGAAAAATAAATTTTGGTCCTCAAGTTATCATTTACCCATGATAAACTTTCAATAACTAATTGTAAAAAAGGAAAGATTTTAAAAAGAAAAGTAAAAGTTATAGTAATGTAAGGAAAGCAAAAGTTATTGTAGTGTAAGTATGCTCAAGTCAATGATAAGATGTTGGCAACTGAACTGAGAATAGCTGAAACAAAAGATGGTCATTTTCAAAGGCTAGCATCTTATAGCTTAAGACATTAAAACAGTTTCAGAAGAAGTTGGCATTGGAACATTGCAATTAATTAAATGCTAATGCGAAACTGTTCTCCCTTAAGTCAACGTAAATGTTCAGCTGCAACTACCAAGTATTCTTTTTCTAAATCACCATCGTTGAAATGGTGCAAGGACTTAAAGTAGTGCAGTTTTGTGACTCATCCCAAAGGCTCACTCAGTGAAGTTGTTTTTCCTCTTTTTCTTCCTCTTCAGAGACCTTTCTTCATATTTTCTATTTCCATATTCTTAACATGTTAAGATATGTAGTGCCTTTGTAAACTGAACTTCTTGTAAGTGACAGCACATTAAAATACACTAAACAGTATTTGAACCCATCTTTTTACATAAAATGGTAAGATTCCTCACACTCCAGATTGAAGTCCAAAGACATCAATGTCACACGGCACCAACCCGCCAGCACCGCTTGCTGCATGTCATCGAAGTGACTACAACTTAAAAGACTTAAGACTGGCAACCAGTCTACCACACGGGAGGTCATTGCCACATGACATTTCATTTCAGCACTGCTTGCAGATGGCACTGCTGTCAAAACAGCCCTCCTCATATTTCACAACTGGCACTTCTCTCATGACCGTTATGAGCAAATACTACACACGAATTTCCCTCACTCCCCACCTATCCGCAACTGCTGCTCACAAGCAAGGCTGTGAGCAGGCACACGTGCTCAAAATCAGTGAACTTTTAAATCTTGATCTACATAATGCTTGTAGTAAAAGACTAAAGTACTGGATGTTCCCACATTGGTGAAAATTTTCTTTCAAAATGTGTGGTTAATAGAAATATGTGCTACTCTTCAAGAATTGGAACCTATAGCCAGTCCAACATTTTGGGTGGAGAACTTATTGTTGAAAGAAAAGTAGTTGTAGTTAAGAAACAACTGTAATATCCAATCAGTACAACAATTTCTTGCTGAGACAGTCACTTGGGTTTCAGTACACTGGCTCAAATTACTACAGTGGTCCCATACAGGATGAATTGGAAAAGGGAAAATAGCTAATGTGGACAGAAGTGGAGGAGACACTAAATAAGGACAAGTACATGAACTAAGTGTAAAAGTAATCAAAAAAGCAGAAGAAGTGCTCCACCGTAGCTCTACAGGGTTATTAGAGCTATATGGAAGGATATGATAACTCCAGAAGACAGGAAGAAGGAAGTAATAGGATGGGTGTTAAATGGATGTAGAAAACTACATGCTTTAGGACAGGGAGTTCCACAGTAGATCTCAAAGTTTTGGTGAGACAGTTTCAGAAACTGATGGCGTTCCTTCATTTAGTGAAACCATATGACACAACACCCACAAGAACAGTTTGGGGGCACTAAGAAGGAAACACACTGAGAAACTATATATAGGTTAAAGGAGTTGTACCAAGAATGTATAAGTTGTACGTAAGTGGGACGACTGAGCATAAAGTGCTAAAACGGATAATAGGCTGAAACACCGAAAGGCACTGCCACTGTTACTTTTCATAGTGGTAACTGATGATACGAGGGCTATCCACAAAGTACATTACGTTTTGGAATTAAAAATAAATAAAGTATTGGAATTTTTTTTTATTAAATACAGATGGAAGCCACACTTAAATACTACTTTTCTACATAGTTGCCATTTAAATTAAGGCACTTATCGTAGCGATGGGCGAGCTTGGAAATTCCTTTGTCGTAAAATTCGGCCGCCTGCGCCTTCAACCACGTGGTTACCTCTTCTTGAAGCTGTGCGTCATCATCAAAACGCTGCATAGCCAACCACTTCTTCATTGCTGGGAATAAGTGGAAATCGCTCGGTGCCAGGTCGGGACTGTACGGCGGATGAGGAAACAACTCCCACTTAAAAGATTCGAGAACTTCACAAGTGGCATTTGCCGTGTGGGCCCGGGCGTTCTCGTGAATCAGCAAGATCTTTGAGCCCAAATTTCCCCTGCGCTTGTTTTGTATTGCTCTTCTGGGGTTGTGCAGAGTTTGGCAATACCTTTGAGAGTTTATTTTAGTGCCTCTTTCCAGGAAATCCACAAAAGTCACACCTTTTCTGTCCCAAAAGAAGAGGTAACCACATGGTTGAAGGTGCAGGTGGCCGAATTCTACGATGAAGGAATTTCCAAGCTCGTCCATCGCTACGACACGTGCCTTAATTTAAATGGCAACTATGTAGAAAAGTGGTATTTAAGTGTGGCTTTCCTCTGTATATAATACAAAAAATTCCAATACTTTATTTATTTTTAATTCCAAAACGTAATGTACTTTGTGTATAGCCCTCGTATAATGACAATATGTGGCAAGAGAGATTAGAAACAGGATGACAGAAATGTTGTTTGCTAATTGTTTGATGGTATCTGAGAATAATGACGAGAAAGTACAGAAGCAATTACACATTTGGGAAGCAGTTGCCAAGAATATGACCCAAACTGTAATATAAAGAATTGGTGAGTAGGTGACCACAACAAGAAAGAAAGGGAGGGACTTAGTGGCATTGGGCGAGAAGCAATTGAAAACAGTAGATAGTTTCCAGTACCTAAGAGCATAACACAGAATAAAGGAAGTAATGACCAGGATATAACTGAATAGGCAAGGCAGGCTGATAGTGTTATGAAGTGTGTGAGAGAAATGATATGGAAGAAAGAATCCATCATAAAAGAAGAATACGATGCATTCCGTTCTGTCCTGTCCTACCAAATACGTTACACGCCAATTTTGATGTATACTACAGAAACATGAACCATGGATAACAAAGGAAAAAAGTTAAGTGCAAGCAAGTGAGATTAAGTTTTTGAAATGCCATATAGGTGCCACAAAAATGGAAAATATGATACAAGAATGGACAGAGGTAGATGTGAGAATCTCAGGTTTCGTCTGCAGCAAGAAGCACTCCACTGCCATCCATACGTTTGACTTCAACATTGTCCCAACATTGTCCCCCCAAGAGATGTGACTAAAATGAGCTAGTCGACAGCATCTTTTACAACTGATAGAATAGATATGAGAAAGAGATACTGGGAACATTAATAGTAACAGTTAAAAGCAATTACATATCACCTTATGGTCCTTGTAGTGTATGCAGCCCTGGTCTCCTGGATAATCAGACATTCCTGTTTCCAATAGGACATTTGTGCCCTGTGGGTTGTTGGCTCTTGGCCAATGGGTGGTCCTCCTTCAGAGACTGTCGCACAGCTCGCTAGTACATCCCATGTTTGGGTTCACTGCTGATTACAATCTTTCGGTTTACAGGCTTAATGTGAACAGGCACCATCGGAAACCACCATCATTGTGCACAGCCAGCACATTAAGCAACTACACCAGCACTGCCTGCTTTTGTCAGCAGGTAATGTGGTCACAAAGAGCCCTTAGATATTCCTCTGCCTGCAGTGTATTTAAGCCATGGTACTATGTTCAGCAGGCAGTTACAGTCAGCTCCGGTCCAGGCCACTTGCACCAGGTGCTTATGGCATCCCAAGTGTTAGAGTTTCAACCAAGTACAAATCACAATGCTACATCACCCAGCAGCTATCAGCCACCTTCTGGGATACTCTGTGCTACTTTTTATCTTTTTTTTGTTGTTGTTGTGGAAACATCATTCTTCATCATGCTGTTCACTGTCATCATACCATGCCTCACCAGCAATTTCTAAACACTATGCTGTTTGAACTTTGCTCTTGGTTATACTATAGATTTGCATCACAATATTGGGCTCGAACATTGCTACTAACACAGCATTGCCTTTGGCTATCACTTTCCTGGGGTTGCAGTCTGTGCTGTCTTATGTTTGGCTCAATAAACAAGTTAACAGTTTAGTATTCACTTTGAGTGTTTGTTACAATAGTTTGTGAGGCCTCTCTTCTGCAGTTATGGTTTTACAAGTAATATCATAACTACTCCATCTTTTGAGAATGTATAATTTGTACACACTCACAAAAAATCGAATAACTCCCTTATTACCAGCAAACACAATTGTTGTTGTAGTCATTAGTTGAAACACTGGTTTCATGCAGCTGTCCACACTAGTCTCTTACGTGTGAGTCTTTTCATCTTTGCATTAATGTTGCATATTACATATACACTGAAGACCCAAAGCAACTGGTACACCTGACTAATATCATGTAGTCCTTCCCCCGAGAATACAGAAGTGCCGCAAAAGGTGTGGCATAGACTTGACTAATGTCTGAATTAGTGCTGGAGGGAACTGAAACGATGAATGCTGCAGGGCTGTCCATAAATCTGTAACAGCACGAGGGGATGGAGATCTCTTCTGAACAGCATGTTGCAAGGCATCCCAGATGTGCTCAATAATGTTCATGTCTGGGAAGTTTGGTGGCCAGCGGAAGTGTTTAAACTCAGAAGAGAGTTCCTGGAGTCACTCTGTAGCAATTCTGGGCATGTGGGATGTCGCATTGTCCTGCTGGAATTGCCCAAGTCCGTTGGAATGCACAATGGACATGAAAGGATGCAGAGGATCAGACAGGATGTTACATACATGTCGCCTGCAGAGTGGTATTGAGACATATCAGAGGTCCCATATCACTCCAACTACACATGCACAAGTGTCATTACGTTTATGTCTGGTGAGGGCACAGCCAGAATATAAAAAACAGAATCTCTGCCCAACTGGCATGAGAGAAACTAGCTGGCTAGTTTAAGATCGATAAGCAATTAGCTCACTCTCATTCTCAGTGAGTCAGCTGTTCTAGATGATGACACTATACTTTCCGATTCTGTGAATAACAATGTGGACTCCTCTTATTATTGTGCAAGTTGACTATGCTTGCATGTGAGATGGTTAGAATGAAGTTATGCTTAAGAGGCTATCGATTTTTATACTTATTCATATTTGGCAATAAATTTCACTTTCAGTTAACATTACATCTGAACAGTTGATGCTCTTATGACATTTCAAGGTAAACTGCCCTTTAGAAATCTAATTCAAAGCTGCACACTCAAACTTGCTTCTGCAGTATCGACTGCCATCTGCTCTGTTGCACTTTAAAATATGTGCACAGTGAGTCAGTGAGTTATGCCACATTTCCTACAGCTGCCACTGCTGCATAAGGGTGCTGCCACCAATGCTTACGTCGCTGCCTATGATATGCAAGCATCCCCTCTCCAGAACTCTAGCAGTGGGTCTGCTTAAGTTCAAATATCAAAGCACAGAGCCCATTTTGTGTGTTTGTCATTTCATAACATTTACAGACTTTCATACTGGTAAGGCTTGTCATCTATGGAGTAGTCATTGTATTGAAGATTGACTGAATTGTAAACCTTTGTAACACTGCACCTACAGGAAACATCGTTATGTGTTACTTTTACTACTTGATAACTAATCATAGAATAAATTAATACCTGAATTCTCTGTCCACAATCTGTATTCTCTGTCTATTAACTGCATCTGTTCCTCACTCCTGTATCCACTAAAAAGCCACAAAGCACACAAAGGAAGTTACAAAAGTTTCATCCAGTAGATTTTGCTTTATTGGTTATTCCACATTTTGTCAAAATATGTTAGACTCCAGCTCACTGGGTTGTTCTGCTACTGCTTTAAAGTTAAGTGAATTTTCTTTTCAAATGACTCCTCACCATAAATTCAATATCTACAAAACTACATATCATTACATCACTGTAGAAAAAATTGTGCTGTAAATAAAATGATACAAGGTAATTTCATTTTTATGCACAATATTTTGAAAGCTGAACCAGTTGTCTTCTTCAGGTGCTGCAAGCTGTGCCATTATGTGTACCATTACCTGGATTCCATCTGCTGCCCACAATGCCCTTTGA
Organism: Schistocerca americana; assembly: GCF_021461395.2. Lineage (NCBI taxonomy): Eukaryota > Metazoa > Arthropoda > Insecta > Orthoptera > Acrididae > Schistocerca > Schistocerca americana. The sequence goes on along the minus strand of NC_060126.1, from coordinate 250,026,741 downwards.
TGCTTGCCTGTTGTTCACAGTCTGCACAGTTATTCTTTGGAACATATATTTCCTCTGAATGATGATTGGCAGTATGCTCTTAATAAACTGACTGAGAGACCCAAACCTTGCTTACTCTGGAACATCCATCTTTTTCTTTTGGTTATCCTGACATATTTATTTCAATAGATTCCTCAATTATGTTGTCCCAGAAGCTTGACATTCATAATATGATAGCAGTTCAATTATATTTCACCTCATGATTATACTTGCAGCAGTGAGAGATGGCTAATTTCCTTGACTGTTTTAGTTAGGTGTGTCCTTGATGTTCTTTGCACTTCTTCTTGAATGTTCTAATTGTCTGCCTTATGTAAAGACATGCTATACCAGAAAAAAATTCAATAAAAAACCAGCTTTGAGACTCCTAGATTATATACACTGATCAGCTAGAACAATACGACCACCTACTACCCAATAGCTGGTATGGCCACTTTTGGCATGGATAACAGTGCTGATGCATCACGGAATAGAAACAGTGAGGCCTTGATATGTCGCTGGATGGAGTTGACACCACATCTACACACACACAAGTCACCTATTTCCCTTAAATTCTGGGAGAAAGGGGAGGGAGGGGGGTGGCAAGGGGGCAATAAACTCTAATGTCACATTCAATCGCATTCTAGATCCTGGATGTGTTTGATCAGGTTCAGATCTGGTAAGTAGGGGGGACAGCAAATCAACTGGAATTCACCACCATGTTCCTCCAACAACTCCATCAAACTCCTGTCCTGTGACATGGTGCATTATCTTGTTGAATAATGGACTGACATCGGGAAACACGATTGTCACATAGGGTGCATGTGGTCTGCAACCAGTGTACATACTCCTTAGTTAACATGGTGCCTTGCATAAGCTCCACTGGACCCATGGATGCACATGTGAATGTTCTCCAGAGTGTAATGGAGCTTGTCTCCATCTCGCAGTACACATATCAAGAAGCTGTTTCCCTGAAAGACGATGGATTCTCGCTCTCCCATCAGCATGATGAAGAAGATATCAGGACTCATCAGACCATGCAGTGCTTTGCCACTGTGCCAATATCCAAGCCAATGGTCATGTGCCCACTTCAGTTGTAGCTGCTGATGCTGTGGTGTTAATATTGGCACATGCGTGGGTCATTGGCTGTGGAGGCACCTTGCCAGCAGTGTGTAAGTGCACTGTGTTTCAGGCACACTTATACTCTGTCCAGCATTAAAGCCTGATGTTAATTTCAGCACAGCTCACCACCTGTTCTGTTTTACTAGTCTGCGCAGTCTACTACATCCGCCATCCGTAATGAGGGATGGCTGCTCAACCCCACAACATCTGGGTGTGGTTTCACTATGGCTTTGCCGTATATGGACGACACTCACCATGACACTCCTCAAACACCAGACAAGTTGTACAATCTCTGAAATGCTTGTGCCAAGCACACAATCTGCCCTCATTCAAACTCAGATAGATTGCACACCTTCCCACCCACAGACAGCAAGCTCCCTGATAGTACATACACAGCTCATGTGTCTGACTAGCAGTCATTCCTCACCAGGTGACACTGCTATCACCTGGGCATGTTTGTATCAATAATAGATTGGTGACCATAATGTTCTGGCTGATCAGTGTACATTATAAAACGTTTTATGCTTGTTGATGGGAGTAAAATACAATTAGATGCCACATTTCTGCAGGAGTCAACCAATGTTTCCAGACTTTGTCCAGCATAAGCCAGATTAGAGATTCTTAGCTTTGCTTTCTCTTTCTCAGTGTCAGCCTCATTCTCATAAATTGTTTATCTTGACTGGAACACCAACTCTTTTGCAGAAGTATTCATCCCTTAGGAACACTAGTCTTAGGTGCTGTAATCCTTTGATATGGCCCTCCTTGTCGTACAGAATTCAAGCTCTATGCAGTAGGGATTCAAGAATTTCTGTGTAAATTCTAGAACCACTCAGCCTTCTACTATCTTGAACACACGATAGTCTAGATATGAGTGTGGGATGGTAAAATCCTACCTACTGCACGTCACGTCTGTATGTGCAGCTTTAAAATCAGTCACGTGAAGAAGGTGGATGCAGCAGTCGAACGGCTCTGCAAGTACCCGTCAGCCAATCCATAGATGTGTTAGTGTGTGTCTAAGGAAGAGCCACGGAGTTTATATGCAACTCTGTGTGTATTGTGTCACTGACTATTGTTATGTGAAACAAGAACAATTGAAAAAATGTCTCTTATAGAGTCTTCATCCGGCCTTGTTAGAGGCAAGACCTGTTTTATGATTCATGTGAAGTAGAGTCATGGTTATTAAGCCAGCTCTTTTATAAATGTAATTAAATTTGTTTCTGACATTGGACAGAATGAATGACTTACTGGAAGCTGTACGTGTATGTGGAAAGTAAGAATTTTATTCTATATGGAATTCAAATATACCACATGAAATGTAAAGTTTGCAGATCTACTTATTTCACAAGTAGAGAGAGAGGCTTAAATATTCCCATACGTACATCATTCTACGGAGATGAAGTCAAGAGAGTTTTCCAGCAGCCAGCAAAGAAGATCGGCTGTGAATCTCAAGTAAGTCACCTTGTATAAACCAAGTGGGACGTTTGTATGTCTACGTCACACTTTAAATCAGCATCAAAAATGTTAGAATGCACCAGACTCATCAGTATGAGATTTCTTAGTGACAGATGATGATGGCTTGAGGTGTGGGGACAGACGTCAGTAAGCGCAGGTTTTCTATATACATTTTGACTCAGGAATCTGTCCATTTTTCTCTTGACTAAAATTTCAAGGAAAGGTAGCTGGTCTTCTTTTTTCAACACCTAGCATTAATTTTATATTAAAATGGATAGAGCATAAATATACCAAGAACTCTTTAAGTTTTTTCATTCCATATAAGCACACCACAAATGTGTCGTACACATATTGATAGAAACTGTTAGCTTGAACTCAACAGATTCTACTGTTGTGACAGTGCCACGACATTTAACAGTGCCACCACAACAGTACGCGCAAACAGCGATAGAGACGCTCCGCAACTCGGCTGAGCGCGGGAGCGCCACCTAGCTACGAACGGCGCCAGCCGCATGTCACGGCATGGCAGTTGAATAAGAGATACTGAGTTGTTATCATGTAACGAGCTATTGTTTCTAAGTGAGTGTGTTTGAATATCCACGCAATTATTGGTGATTAAAGGTTATAACACTTTTTGGTGACGAGGTTGGATATTTTCACTGCATTGTGGATTTGCGTCTTCGTGATGGGGCAGACATGGAACAGCTTATTTAAGCGCTCGTTGAACAACAAACACAGCTGATGGCTGCTATTCAGGCACAACAAACACAGATGACGGCTACTATTCAGGCGTTGACGACGTCGCTTACTCATCGTCTGTCTTCCTCTTCTCCGCCTCCATTCCCTCCTTATGACGAGGCCGCTGAAGATTGGGAGGATTATGAGAAGCGTTTGCGGCAACACTTCTTGGCTTTCGGCGTTGTCGACGCTCCTATGTGTAAGTCGTTATTTCTATCTTGGATTTCCCCACGGATCTATCAGCTGCTATCTCAGTTAGCCCCTCTGCGGGAACCTGCCTCTCTGTCCTTCCAAGAAATGTGTGACTTATTGTCTAACTATTACCGAAAAAACAACCACGTCGTTGCCGCCCATGTGGCGTTCTACCAGTGTCGAAAACAGCCCCATCAATCTTACCGGGCTTGGGCGGCGGAACTACACGGTCTGAGTAGGAAATGTCAGTTTGTCACGGACACTCATCATGAGTCTTATGCTGATTCAATGGTTAGGGATGCTATTCTACGGCTTGCTCCTGATAAAGAAGTTCGGCAATGTGCCCTACAACTGCCAAACCCGTCGTTGTCGGAAGTTATAAGCATCGCTCAATCCTTTGAAGTGTCTCACGCTGCTGGTGCGCAAATAGACGCGTGGTGTGATGTAGGCGCTGTACAGTCAACTTTCGACATGGACAATTTGCCTGTTTCACAGGAGAATGAAGATATGGCGGCGGTTCACTCGCGTAAACAACGTCGCGTTGGGCCGCAACGCTCGCAGCGGAAACAGCAACCACAGAAGCAGGTTCGTTCCGCACTTCCTTCTTGTCCACATTGTTTCGTACAGCATGACAGGGCCGCATGTCCAAAACGTTGGGCCATGTGTAATTCATGTAGGAAAAAAGGCCACATTGCTTCTGTGTGTCAGTCCCCTAAAGTTCCTGTCGACGAGGACGAGACATCGGACATGGATGTTAACTGTGTGCTTTCTCAAACAAATAAGTTGTTTGTTACTGTTCGTGTTCTGGATAAAGACATTCGCATGCAAGTGGACACTGGCTCTGCAGTAACTCTCATTAATTCTCGCATGTATTTGGAATTGGGCTCCCCTCCCTTGTCTCCAGTTACGCGAAATCTGAGAACTTATAATAAACAGAAAATTCCTATCATTGACCAGTTTGATGCTTCCACTGCCTACAAGTCTGTTGTTAGGCCCCTCACGTTTTATGTGGTGGATCATGCGGGCACTGAAAACCTGTTCGGTTATGATGCTTTCCAGTTGTTCGGGTTCTCCATTGATGATGATGTGCACCTCATATCTGAGGATATTCCGTATCAACAGCTGGATGGATTGTGTTGTGAATTTTCGTCCGTGTTCTCTGCTGGTCTGGGTTGTGCCAAGGATTTTGAAGCCCACATTACTCTTAAACCTACAGCTCGCCTAAGTTTTTCCAGGTACACCCTATTCCGGTAGCGTTGCGTGCACCTGTCAACGCTGAGATAGACAGGTTAACAGCTTCAGGGATTCTCCTTCCTGTTACCTCCAGCGAATGGGCATCGCCAATCGTGGTGGTTTCTAAACCAAACGGGAGTCTGCGATTGCGTGGTGATTTTAAAGCCACTGTCAATGCTCAGAGCCTCATTGACACTTATCCTCTTCCCCGTCATGAGGAGTTATTTACCAAGCTCGCTGGAGGCCAGTTCTTTTCCAAACCTGATTTATCGTAGGCGTACCATCAGTTGCTGTTGGATGCTTCTTCCAAGGAATTTCTCGTCATCAACACTCCTTGTGGGTTGTATCAGTACCAGCGGTTACCACTTGGCGTCACTAGCGCGCCGGCCATTTTTCAGCGGTTTTTGGAACAGCTCCCGGCTTCCGTTCCCGGCTGCATAAACTATCTGGATGACATTGTTGTCACGGGGGCCTCCACTGAGGAGCACCTTCGCAATTTGCGTTCACTGTTTCGGGTTTTGCATTCGGCTGGGTTGAGGTGCAATCTGGACAAGTCACAGTTCTTCCAACCCTCCATTGTGTATCTTGGTTTCCACTTGTCCCGTGAGGGTATACGTCCTCTAAGTCAGCACGTTGCGGCCATTAATGCTCTACCCCGGCCATCTACGGTCAAAGAACTTCAGGCATTTCTAGGCAAGATTGCTTATTATCACAAATTCATTCCATCCGTGGCGGCGGTAGCTCATCCTCTGCATCAACTGTTACGCAAAAATGTCCCTTTCTGTTGGTCTGACGAGTGTGAGCAGGCTTTTGTCCACCTGAAGGCTCATTTGCAGTCGGCGCCTTGTCTTGCCACATTCCGTCCGGGTCAGCACTTGGTTCTGGCGACTGATGCGTCACAGTATGGCCTAGGGGCTGTTCTCGCCCATCGGTATGAGGATGGGTCGGAACAACCCACTGCCTATGCTTCCAAGACCCTCAACGATGCGCAATGGCGTTACTCTCAAATCGAAAAGGAGGTGCTCGCTATCATTTATGCTCTAAAAAAGTTCAGCGTTTTTTTGTATGGTTCTAAGTTTCACCTCATCACCGACCACAAGCCGCTGGTCTCTCTGTTCAGCCCATCGGCGTCACTTCCGGATAAGGCAGCTCACCGCCTGCATCGTTGGGCCTTATACTTGTCTCGTTTTCACTATGAGATTCACTATCGCCCCACGGCCCAGCATGCCAATGCTGACACATTGTCGCGATTGCCGATGGGCCCCGACCCGGTTTTCGATGGTGATGAACAACTCTGTTTCCACATTGATGAGGAAGAACGTCGTGCGGTCGAGGGTTTTCCACTTACAGGTTCGCAGGTCGCGTCGGCTACTGCGCGGGACCCGGTCCTGTGTCAGGTGATCGGTTTTGTTCAACGGGGTTGGCCAGACAGGACCAAGGGCCGGGCATCGGATCCCCTTCGCAACTACCATGCCTTGCGCCTTCGTCTGTCGGTTTGTGATGGTGTTGTTCTTCTGGCCACGGATGGCGCATCGCCATGGGTCATGGTGCCAGCCTCTCTTCGCAAAGATGTTCTCAAACTGTTGCATGAAGGCCATTGGGGTATTTCTCGGACTAAGTCCCTGGCCCGCAGGCACGTTTATTGGCCCGGTATTGATTCGGACATCACCCACATGGTTGCTGCATGTGGTCAGTGTGCTCAACAACTGGCTGCACCTCGTACTATGCCCTCTCCATGGCCTGATCCGGTGCAGCCATGGGAACGGGTGCACGCTGACTTTGCCTGCCCCTTCCTTGGTACTTATTGGCTACTGTTGATTGACACCTTCTCGAAGTTTCCGTTTGTTGTTCGATGTCCGTCGCCCACCACTGCGGTGACGACACTGGCTTTGTCCAAAATCTTCGCGCTAGAAGGTCTTCCATCCATGATCGGCACGGACAATGGCCCTCAGTTCTCCTCGCAGGCCTTCTGTGATTTTTGTACTGGACAAGGGATTCATCATGTTACAGCTCCACCCTTTCATCCGCAATCGAATGGGGAGGTCGAGCACCTTGTACGCACTTTCAAAAGCCAGATGAAAAAATTCCTTAGTGATTTTTCCACAGATGACGCTCTGCTGCAATTTCTGAGTTCTTATCGCTTCACGCCTCTGGGTGATCACAGCCCTGCTGAACTCTTGCATGGCCGCCAACCGCTCACTCTACTGCACCTGCTTCACCCTGTCAGGCCTTGTGCTGTGTCCCCTAGCGTGGGAGAATACTCAGTGGGCGCCGACGTGTGGGCATGAGGGTGTGGATCTTGCCCTAAATGGATTCCAGGTGTGGTCTAGGCTCTTCGCGGCCGCCGGCTTTGTGAAATATGTACGGACGATGGCATGGTTGTTCCCCATTACGACCAGATGTGCCCACGAGTGGTGGCCACGCTTGTGCCACCGCCCCTTCCTTCGCCTCCACCAGCCCGAGAAGCCAATCCCGTCGCTGCTGCCGATCTACCATACGTGTTGATGCAGCCGACATTGCTACCGCTTCCAAGTATGCTGGAACCGGCCCCAGTCGCGACGCCGCTTTCTCAGGGACCCATCTCCCTGGAGCACATGCCCAGGTCCATGACACCTATGGATGCTGCTCCGGAGTTTTCACCCATCATCTTGTCCAGGAGGCACGTTCCACGCACCAGCTTCCATCCTGGACATTTTCGACCATACTCTCGTGTCTCTCCGCGGGATCTTCTTGGGGCCTCACAAGAGGCCATGGATGTCTCCGCACTGTCCATGTCTCCAAGGAAGTGAGTGTTTTTTTTTTCAAGGGGGGAAAAGTGTTGGGACAGTGCCATGACATTTAACAGTGCCACCACAACAGTACGCGCAAACGGCGATAGAGGCGCTCCGCAACTCGGCTGAGCGCGGGAGAGCCACCTAGCTACGAACGGCGCCGGCCGCATGTCACAGCATGGCAGTTGAATAAGAGATACTGAGTTGTTATCATGTAACGAGCTATTGTTTCTAAGTGAGTGTGTTTGAATATCCACGCAATTATTGGTGATTAAAGGTTATAACATCTACAGAATTTGCTTAATGTTCTGTCTATAGATTTTCTATGACACCATGACAGACAATAATGGACTACCATTGATAAGTCATCGGTTTCCATTAAACGAGAAATAATTTGATGTGAGAACATGCTTAAAATGTTTAGTGAAAAAAATCATTAAACTTTCCCTTAATTAGTTTAGAGCATTTAGAATACTGAACTCTTATAACGATGGAAACCAAATCAAAAATGACCATAATATCCATATCACAGAGCTGCAACTGACTTAGGTAGTGTACAAAGTGAGCAGAATGGTAAATGTCATGTTCACACGTCCCCACATATTTTTTGAGAACACATTTCAGATATCTGGCAACCAATATGCAAGCACACAATTATTAAAAATTTGATATTAGAGGAATGCCTTCCTTGTGTATGGTAGGAAGCCCAACAGTCATGTTGGCACAACTAATTGCGTTCTAAGACTTTTAATGATGTTATGTGGCTAGTAGGACACACTGAGCAGATCATTATCCTCCTCTTGATTTATTGATAGAATCATGTATATTTTTCTGTAAGCAATGTCATTAAAAAAAAGGTGAAAAATCTTCTTCTATGTGCTACATGCTCTTTCTTGAAGATGATATATCTTAAGGTTTGTGTTTTAGTAAGTGTTCTGCAAGCATCAAGGTGAATGTCTTCTGCTGCTTCCAGTGGAGGGAACCTGCAACATGCTATGTAAAACTGGTCCTATCTACTATTTGTAGCACTTTTGGAGCAGGTACAAAAATTAGCCATTTAGCAAAGATCTTCACTACACCCTTGTCAGTGAGATAAATTACTCTGCTGTCCCCTGGTTCTTATCTCAAACTTTTCTGCACTACTTTTGTGTAACATCTAGCATTCATCGGGTGTCATGAATTCTCTCTCATACTAGTGACAGGCTTACAGGATGCATAATACTATTGACTGCTGGTATGTTCATACTATGTTTGATTTTGCCAACATAGTTACTTTTTCATCCTGACATCTTTTTAGGAAGATAGGTGTGCTTAGAAGCCACTCTTTCTTATAACAGAGCTTACCCAGATCCTCCCCTCATAATTAAGTGATGTAATCTCTCAATTTTTCTCAGAGTTATTAATAGTGCTATAGTGCTTTTTCGTATGTCCAGCCATGTTGTTGATTCCATTTTCCTACATAATATTTTGACAACCAACCCAGTTGTCTTCTTCAGGTGCTGCAAACTGTGTGGTTATGTATACCAGCTGCCTGGACCCCACTAGAGACTTCTTCTTAAGATGCTGTGAGCTATGGTACTACATGCACTCACTGCCTAGACTCCAACCAGACTGGTTGGTCATCAAAACATTGTACAGAAAATGGAATCAACAACCTGACTGAACACTTAAAGGCACACCATTAAGTGACTAACTAATTAGTCATGTCCTAAGACAGAAGGAAAACACATACAGGATGACAGAACCTGGGATGTGAAAGGCTTGTACTATTAAGAATGACAGCTGTACAAAACCCTTTGATATACAGAATCTCACAGAGAGTGTGAAGAAATTGTACTATGCACTAAACTAGTCATGGAGCACATAACTTAAACAAAAATGTACCCAACAGCACAAATTAAAATTAATATTAGTTACATACTAAGAGATATATATCAGAAATGGAAAATGATTGTAGGAACATTGGTACATACCTCTATAGACAGTAGCTGAAAAACCAGCGTGTTCACGTGACCTGTAATCTGCGTGGAAGACAACTTTAACAAGGCTGGAACCATGGATGTATCCAAGAGATGATGCATTGCTTAAACAAGTCTCTACCAGAAGAGTCCAGTCTTGTGTTCCAAGTTTTCCTGTCATGAAAAAATTTGTTTGAATGCCAATCTATCAATATTTTCATTACAGTTTACACTTATATACTTCAAGCTTTTTATATCATAAAATCACACACAGCCAGACTGCAGCACTTGTGAATTATCAGCATTTCCTTGGTGAATAATGCTTGCAGTTTGATTAATATGTTGCAGTGTATTAGTTCTGCATTCAATAGTATCAGTGTTTCATATCTGCTCCAGATCAGATCAATTTACAGATACAGTGTTTGTTTACTTCATGATTTAACCTTGAGGGTTGAAAGGTTTCTGCTAAGTATATTAATTCAAGCCCCAGAGCTATTTATTTACCCAATTGTATTCACTACATATCTTCCACGGAGATACCGAAAAGATCCCTCTATACCTCTGTGTACTGATGTTGCATGTTGCATGTATGAGATTTAGGGAGTCCCATTTTAAATGCATTTTGTTTTTTTTTAGCAAAATGAACAAAATGAATTGCTTCTTTCCTATTACAGGAGAGATCTAAATTATCTGTGACAACCAACCAATGCAATTTTTTAAAATCATGTGCCAATAATTATTTCTTTAACTTCTCTGTCCCAGGTTCCAGTTACAGTATGTAACACAAGAAAGGACAGTCAGGAGGATGTCAGTCTTCTTGTCAGACTTCTGTTTCAACATAAAAAAGTTCAGACATTTTCTCTAACAATTTAACTTTTGATGTGATGTTAATTAATATTTGTCTGATGTGTTTTGTTGAATTTTCCCTATACTCTGAACTCTTCTGATATGCTGGCAAAGTAACTTTGTAGTTACAGGAATTATCAAAAAATCAAAATGACTGCATATTATTTCATAAATTAAAATTCCTACAAATAAAATTACAAAATTGGCAATGTTCAGATAGAAACCGAAAGTTTGTCAAAGAATAATATGATTTAGTAATTACAGAAATGAACAATTGATTCACGACAGTACACATGCAAAACCCACTTCAACAATCACTTCCTAAACATATCAAAGATCGCTGATATATCTTACACAACTTCGTGTTGATAATGGTACTGAGCTGTGCTTTAAAGCTTGAATGTCTTTCCACTAGGGTAATCAATATATGAGGAAGCTTGCTTCTGATGACCAAAATCGGTCAAAATAAATCAAATAATAGGTAACATACAGCTGTTTATCTGTACATTAATAATAGAGACACTCAACAGTCAGCACAAAAAAGAAAAAAATCTTTGCATTACCAGTATTTGTGAGAATCAGTACATCATAATTTTGATCAATTTGACATTATTCCTACTCTTTCCAGAGAATTCAGGAAAATAATTGTCTCTTAAACTTAAGAAATCTCTCTGTTGATAATGTTTCAAACAAAATATCTACTTCCCAAGGCATCTTTCGTAACTAAATATGCTATTATTTGATGTCTTCGTAAGAAAAGGCTTTAGGAAAAATACAAACTTGTGACTGGATGAGGATATTTGAAAAAATGGGATTCTCAGTCAGTCATACACAGTATTGCAGGAGGGCTTTCCCAATGAACAAGTCATCTAAATGAACTATTTTACAATATCTAAATGACAACATTTTATCTACTAGCTTGTTTTTGTATCTCGCTCAATTGTCCAGCTGCTAAATCACAACATCCTTTTGGAGAAAAAAGATTATGAGTTTCAAGGTACTCATATTCTTGATAAGTACAAATGACCTCCCATGTTGTATTGATAAAGCAGAAATGGTCCTCTCTGATAGGAATACTAGCACGATAATGAAGCCTAGTTAAGATGCACTGAGAAAAATGGATTAAATTTTAACACTTATAATATATTTATTATCTGATAGAAATCCGTCACTTGAAACAGAAAAAACAATTCATTTAATTATCTTTACAAGACAGGATATAACATCAGTAATAACAATGTGAATGTTTTGAACAAAGTTCCTAACTTCTGAATGTTCATTCGGAATTTGTATAAGAAATCACAGGCATGTCACAAGCCAAAAAATTCTGTTTCTACCAAAGGTGTAATTCTACTGAAACTTCAGTGTCTCACTGATGTTGCATGTATCCCTTTAAGCATAAATTTCAGAATGCTGTCATTTGCAAACAACTGTGTCCAGATCTACATTTATGTACAAGAGGAAATGGACTGGTTGAAACGCTGGTCCTTGAGAGACGTTTCTTTTATTTTTTACCTTGTATCCAATAAATATGTCCTAGTATTAACATTTAGCTCATGTTTTACTTCTACTTTCTCTCTTAATTTGATCAGGTCTGAGGTAAACCATTTTAGTGCTGTGGCTCCAATGCAGAACTTTGTGGCCTAAAATGTCAAGTAGCAAACTCAAGTCTCAAACAATTTCGGTGCATGTAGTTTTAGACATCACTAGTCATATTCTTAGTGTTTCCAAACTGATCTTGGGCATCCGCGAGGATTGTGTTTTTCAAGAATTTCATTAATATGTCATAAATCATTTTTATAGTAGTGCTGGAGGCAAGAGCAATACAAACTCAATATTTATTGTCTACTTACCACTAAATATCTGAACTTTAGCACTGTGACACCAATTGGAAAATGAGCGTACATCAAGAGTCCTGATTTTGACAGCTACATGGCTGGTAGGGGGTGTCTCAAATATCCATACACAGTCCATTGGTTCATATCCGGACCCAAAATTTGGTGATGAGATGTTCACTTGTGAAGTATTAAATGTGTCTCCAAGCTGAGTGGTGCTTCCACAACCTGTAATGTTTAACGTTATGTGTGAAAATAAAAGCACTCATTTTCTTTAAAAATATCAATATACATTCAAAATGTAAAATTAAAAAGATGAAGTTATCTACTTTCTATTCATTCTAAACTATAATCTAAAGGTAATGACTGAAGACACACTAATTCTTCTGATCTCTCACTATTCTCTCTCATCGAATTGTAATGTTTAACGTTATGTGTGAAAATAAAAGCACTCATTTTCTTTAAAAATATCAATATACATTCAAAATGTAAAATTAAAAAGATGAAGTTATCTACTTTCTATTCATTCTAAACTATAATCTAAAGGTAATGACTGAAGACACACTAATTCTTCTGATCTCTCACTATTCTCTCTCATCGAATATGTGCTTAGCCAGGCTTAGGGAGTCATCCACAAACAGAAAAAGCCTCTAGCATCCAGCATTTCATCTTTAAGGTATGTGGTGATCTGTCCTCATAATAACTGTACATTTTCTGCATGGAAGTTTCCCTTGTCACAATGGTCTACCACATATTCCTCTTCATCCGATACATCTTCCCTAACATACATGACTGAAGCTTACACTGTATACTTTGTTTTACAATATTTTCTACATCTTACTTCACACAAGACATACAAGTCCATCATATCATCACATGACCTAATCATCCTAGTTTTCAAGGTTCACACACGTTACTAGACATATCAATATAATATTTCATAATAAAAGCAAATAATTCAAAGCACATAGATTGTCAATGTCTTATGTTTTAAAACAGTATTTTATTATATAGTGTAGGTTTTCAGTTATTAACATATGGGCTAATATCCCAAAATGTATACCAAGTAAAAGTGAAAGACTCAAGGAATGTAGGCTATGAAAAAGTGTATCACATTCATTTACCTAGGAACCACAGTTAAGACAACTGGAAGAAAAGAAATATTTAGTCCAAAGAGTTTGCTTTAAGCATGCTGCTTACCACTTGCATTAACAGGTGGAGCTAAGTAATCAGGGATCTGTGTTACTTGCTCGACCTGTAGCCATTCAAGAAGAAAATAGGCCCCTTCACGAGAACCATGAGTTGTCAGCACAATATAGATAATATTTGATGTTGAAGTAAATGACTCTGGAGCTCTACCACCACAGAACTGTGTGTGTGTAGGTGCAGTCTCATCGTAACCATCAAACACCTAGGACACACATATGGACCATTTTAGTATTTGCTGTAATAACAAACTGAAGAAAGACACAGTTCAAGTATAAACCCTTTTAAGCATTCAACACAAACATAATATCCAAAGGTACAGGATTTATGTAGTTGCATAAGTGGGTGTAGTTTTAAGGTAAATATTATAAGTGAGGCCTAACTACGTATTTGACAACACCACAATGAATCTCTGTAATTGATCACACACTGTTATATCAGCGTTAGATATTTCAGTATCAATTATCCATGATTCAATGTGTTGAGTATTTCTTCTAATGCAAAATAGAAGTCACTGGGAAGAATCTGCGGCACCCAGTCACTATTCAGGTTTCAAAATTTATTTAAGTTCTCATAACCATAGTTCTCACATCATATACAGAATGTGGACATTTAAATTACCACCACAAAGGCAACACTTGCTATTATTACACACTATATCTTCTTTCTTCTTACCAGAGTACCTACGGAATGATTAGCTCCCATGTTCAACTACTATATAGACTTAATAGCATTTGATTTCGATGTCTTTTATTTCTTAATGAAATAAAAACCCCCAAAAAACTGGTCCTCCATTAAACTGCGTGCTTGAAAAAAAGAAAAAAAATTCAAGCTACACAGAGGAATTTCAAATTCATGAAATTGGCACACAAAAACTTCAAACAAGGTAAATGATTTAAGACTAATGTATTAAATAAAATCTAAATGAAATTTGTTTCAGTAGCACAGTCCTCAATAGAAACTACATTGTGCACACTGTTAACTGCTCAAATGGGAGTGAGAAAAAACAGAATACATGAAACTACCATTCTCAGTTAATACAGATTAGATTTAATGGTTGAAAATTCTCATAGTCAAAACAAATCATACTGCCTATAATCTAAGTAAAAGATCCTACCTACTAGTGGCCTAGCTAAACCATATTCAAGTTTTATGTAATGTTGTTACTAAGTATTTACATAATCTTTGCAAAACAAAATGTATAAGTTCTTTAAATAATTACAAAGCTGATTTTACACAAAACAGAATAAAATGTAATATTTTATAAACTGCAGAAAGGTTAGAAAACTCACTGTCAATGAGGAATACAAACAGCCACCAAAATATGTTGGGATGAAAAAATTCTTGAATGTCAGGGTAATAACATGGTTAAAGTCAACAGTGATTCTCCAATTGAATACACCTAGTTTTGTATATGGTTGAGGATAGAGTGGAGATGCCAGCTGTCCTGATGGTCCTTCCAAGTTGTTACCGTGCACTGAAATAAATTTAAACTTTAAATAAGGTGCCAATCATACATATTGTACAAAGTGTATGCTAACACTGTATTTTACCTTTAAAGTCAATGACTTACGACTAGTAGGACAGTATAGAACTTATATCAATTACTACACTTACTGGACATATGGTACACATTACATCCCTTTATCTGTCACTGTCTACCCAATATTAACAAACATTTTCATGTGAGGTTCAAAAATTAAAAATGTTTGTGTCACACTCTTTCACATAGAATGTTAGATAGCGTATTGGAGGTTGATGTAAACAGATTTACACCTTACATTGTGAAATTCATAGTTACAATAAGAAATAATGTGAAAACTTTTTACAATGTTAGTTTTAAGAGTATAAAATATGAATACCAATAATGTACAATGTCTTACATTCTACAGTATTAGACAGGTCCTTTGTAACAAATGAGGGATTACAGGTGTCACAGAAGTCATTTGCTATGAAATAAGTAATATCTTTCAATGTCCTGATTTGGAATTACACACCCCTGTTTGAAATTAGCAAATGTCATATTAAGTGATTGCCTCCTTAGTGGTGAACTGGTAAAAGCTGGAAGACTTTGAACCAGAAGTGTTTTATGTCCAGCTACTGTTGACTTCAGTAATCAATCAATGCTGTGTGCAACATCACTGTATTTAGCCACTATGCAATGCCACACTTCATTTTATTGTGTTATGCTTGGGAAATGTGTGGTGAAGGAGTTACTGGTCTCTTTCAAGTACCACTTCTAACTCTTTTCATGAGAGAAAGCTCTTTATCCTCACTGATGGTAGATGCTTGGTACAAACAATGAAGTACAAGCGCAGTAGCAGTACTTCATGAAGAAAGAGTGACTATATCCTTCCATCTCTCTTCTTTCTCTATAACAGTCTCAGTGTTGGATGCAGCTTGCTCCCATCATCCCTACAGCACCTTCTACTAATACTCCAGAGAAAGTTTGCAAATTGTCTCATGAATAAAGTTAGAATATTTGCAACTGTCAACTAAGTAAAAGTATTTTTACCCACACCTCTATCCCGCATATATTCCCATTGTTGATTGCATAAGCAGTTACTAGCAATCACCTACTGGAATTGTTTAATTGACTGAGCACCCCCAAATAACGCTGTGTTACAGAGATGCTCCAAAAAATGTCAAACATGTTCTATGAGACCTCGTGATTGCAGCTGGAACATGTTGACTTCTTGCCACAATATTTCGGCTGGCAACCATCCAGCCATCTTCAGTGGGTGTCTGCCACTGGAGACAACTAGTTCACAGTGTCAGCTTTATAGAGGAAATTGGTGCAGAAATGCATGCGCATTAGTAGCCATCACAGGAGGAGTCCATCAAATTCGACACCCTCTGCAAATACTGTTCCATCTATAGCATGCAGGCCCATGCATAAAGGTGAAACTATATGTCCACCCTCTCTCGGCCACTGATGAAGATTAGCACTCTTCTTGTTCCGGTAAAGGATGATATGGGACTGTTGAAGGCGAGAATTTACAAAATTTCTTGTCAGTGTGGCAAAGCTAACGTACGTCTGACGATATGCACAATACAGTAAAGGTGCATTGAACATGAGCACCACACTTGCCTTCTGCTGACCAGTAAGTCAGTTGTAGCTGAGCATTGTATTGCCACAGGACACTCTATGGACTATTCTGCCACAAAAATCTTGACCTCAGTGAGATCCTCTAGGGACTCAGTAATAAAAGAATCAGTGGAAATGCGTCTAGCACAAACTCTTGTAAATCGTGACGGTGGCCTTCTATTGGACAAGGCTTGGGACCCAATGAGATCTTTAATTTCTTCTGAGAGAAAACATTTTCCTCATCTGACGTTTTTAGCACTGGGAGCATGCATTCCGACAGAGGGCACGCATGTAGTTTCCTTTTTATGCATGCACCCGTGCCACAGATGGAACAGTATTTGCAGAGAGCGCAAATTGCAATAGACGATGTTCCTGTGAAGACCGCCAATGTGCATGCGTCTCCACACCAATTTTAGCTATAAAGCCAACACTGTGTACTAGCAGTCTCCAGTGGTGGACACTCCACCTTAAAATGGCTGGATGGTTGTCAGCCAAAAGTCAACATAAAGTCAAAAAAGTCAACATAATCCAGCTGCAATCCTGAAAACTTCAAACATCACATGTCAAATATGCTTTGCTTGTCTATCAACAACATTTTCCAGTCATATATTATCTACACAGTACACTTGTTTCACTTCATCATCAGCTTGAAGAAATGCAATCTTATCATCCTCAGTACATTGAATACAGTACAACGTGAAAACATGAGTTTCAAGAAAATATGGCCGAGGTATTTGCCTATGAATCATTCTCATTCATAGGTGTCACGATGTATAGTACAACTACAAGAAAAATTTATGTATCATGAACATTGTGGAACAAAATCAGCTGCTACGCAAACTGCAAAAGATTGGCCTAAAAGACTTAACTCTCCGAGTTCAATTTATCCAGAAGCTTCTTTAACGTAGTATCTCTTGTCCTCACTTTTCCAGAGACATTACGTTAACTGATTAGATCTGTTTCATGCAAAACTTCAATACAAGACAAAGTCAACATTATATGTGGATAAGGAAAAAAAATCCTGGATTTTTCCCTGATTTCCAGTTAAAAAATACACTTTTTCCCAGGTGAAAATACACTTTTTCCATGTTAGGTGACACTTTACTTTCCCACAGAACTATAAAAATTGGAAATTTGTCGTAATGTCTTATGGGACCAAACTGCTAAGGTCATCAGTCTCTAAGCTTACGCACTACTTAATCTAACTAAAACTAAGGACAAAACACACACCCATGCCCGAGGGAAGAGGGGAAGGGGAGTTGCGCGGACCCTGAAAGCCATCTCAGACCGCAGCTACTCCCAAAACTATAAAACTTAACAATCCTTTGAATGGCTACCGTTTTATACACCAGCATAGAAATTCCTGGTACTTTACAAAAAAATTGGACTGTACACTGCATATTTTGGTATTATGATATGCTGCATATTTTTGTATTACGAAACTATAAATTTTAATTCCACCACCACCAAACACAGCACATTAGTTTCCGAAGCACTGACATCAAGACTTTGATGCCCTTTTGTAAGCTGATCATAGCTCATGTCACATGATCTCACCAACCGGTGGCAGCAGATATTCAGAGTATAGGCCACTTGATGTACTAAGCCAATAGTAACATCACTGTTAAGGAAAAGTTAATGGTATAAATTAATATATATGGGGTAGCTACAAGAAAAGCTATACTTTCACATACAATATTGATCTCGAAGATTAATAAGCTACACGAGAAGCTAAGCTTTCACACATAATATTAGTCTTTCTTTGAAATTGTTGCATTTTAAGATACATCACACAACTGTGCCAGTAAAATTGAAAATAATGACTTAAATGTCTGGTCTTTTTGGCTCGAAATCTGTCTAATTGGCTGACCCTCAAAGTACTTAGTTTCAAACGAGAATCAAATTCTCTGTGATTTAAGGAATTCATCTCATATTCTCACATGTAACATAATTCATCTTGCGTAAAAGGAAATTTACTTTGAAAGTGACTCTTTTCAAACCACCATTCACAATATTTTCTTGAGACCTGTTAGAAATAGGTTCATTTCAGCAGTTGGCAGAGAGAAGCAGACAACAGGGGTTAATGCACATGTGCTGGTATGGTGGTGTAGGAAGCCTGTATGTTCATACATACTATACATTATGAGATCTTACACAAAATCATAAAAGAGGATACTCCATGAGCAACAGAATTTTGTAAGCTATATTAAAGTTCATAATTCAGCTTGAAGTGCAAATTCGTGTATCCAGATACACAATGAAAAAGATCCTAATCTGATATTAAGCTTTTCTGTGTGGTTTTTGGGATGTAAATTTTCTTGGAGTACCAGTCCTATACTATCTCATGTTTGGTTCTTTATTATGGCATAATGCCGTATGTATCAAAGATGAAACTGTCTACTTGAAATTCAGCGAACAGTTGGAACTGGCAATAGTGTGGAATGAAACACTTTGTTTCAGATAAATTTACAGCTTCAGCGGAAAAGAGTAATAAAACCCAAATTTCTTTAGCAAACTGACAAAAATAACTTCATTGTTCTATAAGGCAATTAATGCTTGACTGCCAAAAACATCAAAGTGATATAAAATCAGAAAACTGAAATGAATAATATATTTCAGCCTTCTGTAATTATGTGATTTATTTTAATTTACTTGATAGCCACAGAAATCCATGTTGTTTTCATTTTATGTGGGAGCTGTAAATGAAGAGGAAACAAAAAAAATCACTAAATATAAACATGGGCCATGTGAAGACTAACCCTCTTCCCATTCACAACAACTCAGACTGCTCTGCATGAATCTGGCAGGTTGGGTGCACCAGAAAAATTTTTCCAGGTAGCATCTGGCTTCAAGTAGTCAGAAGCAGGAGAAGTTACTGTTCATATGCGATTGAACTTTGCATGCGTATGAGCCTGCTGGCAACTGTTCAAACAAACCTAATGTAAACAACTGTGATGCCATGTTCATCAGAAGTAGTTCATTGTTACGTAGTATTACATAGTCTTTGTCCTACAGCCTTTGACACATTTTGTTGTTGGCAGACACTTATGTGTGCATGAAGTTTTGTTGCTGTAAATGGCACATTTCCTTTGCAACTAAAGTTTTATTTATTTATTTTTTTCTCTCCTTCACATTTTATTGCTGCAGTGTTATTCTGGAGCAACAGGATACAGTAATATCCTTTTTTATAGAGTATCAGTTCTTACCAGTCACAATTACAAAAATTTAACTGAAAACCAAAATAATGAAAAATTCTCAGAATTCGGAAAAATTCCCAGGTTTTTCCCGGATTTCTTGGTTGTCCCAAGGTGTATACACCCTGAAAGTCATATCCTCATTAACTGTTCAATTGAGTTCACCAGCAAATATTTCTGTAATCTTTTGGACTGAAACTGTTGGTAAGCATCTGCTGATACCTACAGTTTGTGTATTCTGTTTTAATTGAGGAGCTCACTTTGGTATCCTGCAAACCACACTTCTGCTACTTACAAAGTATGCTCCCTCTTCAATATAAAAAATAGTTATACATTCAAAGTAAAGAAGCCACCTCTGATGATTCAAGAGGAACTGATTGTGTAAAACAGCACTGAGTTAAATGCAATATATGTAATGCATTCGCTCTGTTGAGGAAGATGACGGCTATTTCAGATGTGGAACTGCTGTTATGACAGATTTGCACACCTTATCATTACAAGGCAATTTTTTTTTAATATGATCATAATTACTCTTACACATCTTTTTTTTACACACTCTCTCTGTTAATAGAAATTAGATAGTGCAACACATAACCTAAAATCTGTAGCCAATGCAAGATCAAACTTACTTTTAAATAGTTTTATTTAAGCATAATACTCAGAAATGTATGCTGGCATAACATGGATTCAAAGTGAATAAAAACTTCTCGGTTTAGTAGTTGCATAATTTCCAATAAAATACTCAGGCTTTTGAAAGCTGCTACTGTCATAGTCACCAGGAGTAAAAAACCAATGACTCTCTGGACTGGCACAGTGTGCCTCTGATGTAGGTGTGATAGCAGGTCTGGGACTTTCCAGAACTGGGACCTACCACAACTGCACAAAGTGGCACATGCACGGGAAGGCAAGTTATGCAGTTTATAGCAGCTCTGGGCCACCTTGGGTCCAGTGGAGGTGCGAGAGGTCAGTGCCACATCTGAAATTGTTGCTCCACCTCCCTACAAGTGTCAAGTGTCCATCTTTGCTTTCAATTGATATTTGAAGCCCACTATTGCACCTATGTAAGTGGCTTTGTACTCTTGATGCCAATGACAGAGACAGCTATTGAAACCTATTGAGTGCTTTATATGAAGTAAGCATGTCTTATACAATGAGAAGATTTTATTCAGGCATTCCATTGCATAAAACACCTATAACACATGAATCCAAAGTAATACAAAATGTACATACACAGTTGATAAGAAGCCAAAAAGCCCGATCCTGGTGGGCCAGCTGTCCCACTACGGAACTTCACCCAGATACTGTGTGCAGCAGTCAGATTAGATGGTAGCGGTGAGTCACTACAATATAAGCCCATAAGTGGACCACCACCACTCTCTCGGCGTACTTCAACATAGTCTTCATCACAGTTACTACCGCCAAGTGAGAACTGAGAAAATGTCACAATAGCACTATTTCCTGAAAAACAGTTTACCAGTAGTTGTTAGTTACATATGGACAGGTTCTATGCTGTTGGGCATAATAAAGCTTGTTTCAATTTGGCACTCATTGATGTGAAAATAAACTACCAAAATAAAAATCAAAAAACTGCCATTACCATATTTCTATATTATTTGCTACACTATACCCATGAGGACATTGTTGCAAAGTTATGAACATACCTAAAACATTGTAATACACTGGACAAACATTCCTTGTGTTCTGGCTACATAATATTGGTCATAGTCAAGGAATAATAATAGTATTTAACCCCCCCCCCCCCCACTCGTTCTCTTTATCCTTACACTCACTGACATAAAAGAAAAGCGTCTATTGGCCTATCTGAATAGGGTGAAATTAGATTAACTTTGTAAAAGATTGGTGCCAGAAAAGAGAAACTATTCTGAATAAAACAGTATTAGGGCTTAATATATTCTTCATCTGGAGAATTTGTAAATTTAAATTTTCAGTCTAAATGAAGATGATACAGCTTCACATTGGAAGCACACTTCGGTCAATTATCATAACTCGTGGGTATGTCCTCTGGGTCTCTGTGGATAACAGAGCTCACAAAAGAGGTACTTGAAGCTCTTGACAAGAATGACTGTGTTAAAGGCATATTATTAGACTTGTCCAAGACTTTTAACCATGTAATACTATTAAATAAACTAGAGGCATTAGGTATACGAAGAACAGCAAACGAGTGGCTTCTGCCTTACTGGGAAACTAGAGTGCAATAGTCTGCTGATGATGAGTTTTTAGTAAAATAACTATAAGACAGAAAACTTATAAAAATAATTATCTCTAGGGTAGTGTACTGGACCCAATTCTGTTCTTAACCCTTGCAATACCAATTTTACTTTATGCCGACCTATTGTCAATTCTGTAATTTATTTGTGCTTTACATTTTAAAATACTGAAAAATGTTATTGTTTATATGAATTCTTCTGCTATATGCTATAACTGTTTTAAATTTTTCATTAAATTTAACCCTTCCTTAGTAGCAGACACAACTTTCCACACAGTCATTGACAAAACAACATAACTCCTAATGCCGCAGTGTGCAGTAAATCAACACTGAACATAAAGAAAACAAAAAGCATGCACTTCAGCACAATGAGGGAAAACAACTCTCTTACTTCAAGCGTGCATGATAAAACTATAGATTGTGTAACATGTACAAAGTTCTTAGTGACGAACACTGACTGTCAGTTAACACGGAATGAACATATGAAGATACTGGCAAAAACAATGTCACCATCACGATATGCTCTTAGTGTTCTAACAGCCAGTGTCTAGCGGTGGCATACTGTTCCTACATGCTCTCATATCTCAGTTATAGGATTCATTTCTGGGGATAAAATGTGCAAAATTTGTACACAGTTTTCAAACTGCAGAAAAGAGCAGTAAGAATAATTAAAAGTAGTAGTCAGGCTCCCTGTTAAGAACTATTTATAAAACTGAGTGTGTGTTAGTTGCATTTGTGTGTGTGTGTGTGTGTGTGTGTGTGTGTGTGTGTGTGTGTGTGTGTGTGTATATGTGTATCTATTGCAGACGAAGGCCTTAATGGCCCAAAAGCTTTAATTGTGAGACTCAGTGTCTCCACTATATGGTGCGTAGCAACTTTCTTTCTCATAATATTGTTACATTCCATCCTGGATTTTCCACTGAGTATCCTTACTGCACCAAGTAAGTGCATCTATCAACCTATTATACATATCAGGGAAAACATTAATAAGTATTTCACTTATAGTTCTATATGTAATCATGGAACAAGAGGTAGTCTGGACTTGCATTTACCAAGGAAATACAAACAACAAAACACTACCATGGAATAAAATTGCATTATAAACTGCCAAAGGAGATCAAAAAGATTACTAAAATACATCTACTTCAAAAGGCAGCTAAAACTTACTTCATAAGTAATGCACACTACACAGTTAAAGATACATTATAGGACTCAAGAGTAGGAGTTAATAATGAAAGGGGGCAACTACAATATCCTCTCACATTAAAATATGTAATTACATTGTTCTTTTACAAACAAATCTGCCAGGACTTATAGTGCATGATAATATTTTCTGGTCATTCTTCTGTGCTCCGCTTCTCACTTATGAGGGAGGGTGATGCTGACTCAGTTCTTTAGACAAACTGAATGGCAGACATGGAGACATTTATCTTCATGGTCCGGGAGTCACAAGCAGGTCTCCATGGTGCGTGCAGTGCAAAACTAAGTTCTTATTATAAGGTATTTAGTGCAAATTGCATATGATCAAGACAGCATTGTACAGTAGGGACTAACTGATGGAAGCAGTGCAGTTGTTGAGGCAGTGACTCCATATTTAGGAGGATGGACTTTGCTGCATCAGGCCATTTTGATGCAGATTACCTGTGGTTTTCCTAATGCATTTTAGACCAATACTGGGATGGTCCCTTAAGTAACGCCACAGTCAACCACCTGTCTTATCCTCATAAACATACATATTCTGCGTTATGTATATTAGAGCTATTTATTTCTGGTGTACTATGAAGAGGAATCTTAAGTCACTGTAAAGTGATCCCTGGATGAATTAATGATGAAATAAATTATGAATAACCAGTTTTATTGAGTATAGTAGATCTACAGATCTTCAAAAGAATGTCACAAAATTAAATTTAACTGTATGATATTAGGTTAAAGAATAAGATTGTACCATTTTTATTTTGCATGTTGAGATTCTGGTTGCTATGGGTTTATTTATCAACTGTCATTTTTTTATTTGTAGTTCACTGTTGCTATTTGAGTTAAGACATTATCATTTTGTCATTTGGAGACAGTAAGTGGAGATGTGTACATTAGAAAATGGAGTGCCAAGTGGAGAAATTGGAACATTTCTGACATATTCTTCTGTTTGCGTTCAAGAGAAGAGTGACAGCAATGGAGAACATTTGTGCCATGTATGGGGTTAATATCAATGAACAGAGCATGGCAAGAAAAAGGTATTCCCATATCAAGGAGGATTGTATTGACATTAGTGATTCCCCACATTCAGGAAGACCTTCAATGCAATGGGAAAATTCGAAAATTAGGTGTATTGGTACTGAATAGTGTAAGCCAAAATCACAAAAATCAGCGGGTGGCCATACATGTATCTCTGCTTGCTTGTCATCAACTGGCTCATTTTGATTGATTAATTTCTTTATTAATCCATGTAACAATTTACATTGTGTGGATTTTGTCAGCAAAATCATATACAATACAATATACCTACAATTATACACATAAAATTAGAATTTACACACATTTTTGAGGTATCTTAAATTAGTTTTATATCCTTATGTAATTTGTAATTTTCTTATAGTACTGTACAATTCTGGATTTCATATTATAATTATTTCCTCATGTATTACAATGCAGGCTACTTTAATTACACTACATGTTTTAATTCAGATGGTCCATTACTGTGTAATAACTTTTATTTAATAAAAAAAGTTTTTAGTTTTGTTTTGAACTGTCCAATTGTGTCAATATCTTTTATTTTTTGGGATAATTTATTATATAATTTAACAGAATTGTACAACAAGTTCTGCTGAGTTATAACTTTATTTTTCCTCTCTAGATGTAGATTGTATTGGTTTCTAGTTTCATAGCTGTGTACTAAAGAACTTTCATATAGCAGTCAATATTTTTTTTTACATACATAATACTTTGAAAAATGTATTCACAGGGGACAGTTAAGATTTCCAGCTTTTGGAAATGTTCAAGGCAGTGAGCCCTACTGCCACTCTTGGTTATTATACGAATTGCTCTTTTCTGTAATTTGAAAACTATTTGAATATTTTTACTGTTGATTCCCCAAAATATTATTCCATAGGTAATAACAGAGTGAATATAAGAAAAATATCTGACACATGTAGTATCACACACTGCATTCAGAATTCTAAGAGCATAGCATGCTGTAGCGATTCTGTTACTAAGTATTTTAATATGTTCTTCCCACTTTAACTGACTGTCAACATGCATACCAAGAAATTTTGTGTAGTCTACACATTCTATAGTTTCATCGTTTAACTTAAAGTTGTTATAGTGTGGTTTTTTGCAGACATAGAAGTTAACAGCATTTGTTTTTTTAAAATTTAGTGTTAGTTTATTATTGGATGCCCACTCACGTACACTGTTTAGTGTTTGTTTGGCTTTTTCTTTCAGTGCATCTGGTGATTTGTCACTGATTAGAACATTTGAGTCATCTGCAAGCAATATTGTTTGTCCATGCTTGATGTTCTGTGGGAAGTCATTTATGTAAATGAGAAATAGTATTGGGCCAAGGACACTACCCTGTGGGACACCTATATTTACATAATTTGGGTCTGAAGTATACTTTACAATATAGTTTGAGCAACTTGAAATATGTGAGATTTCAGTTATCTGTTTTCTATTTTTTAGATATGACTGTAACCACTTTTTCACAACTCCCTTTATTCCCAGTTCATCTAACTTATTTAACAATATGTTGTGATCTACTGTATCAAATGCTTTAGTCAGATCAAGAAATATACCAGTTGTGTAGTTCTCTTTATCTAATGCTTCTAGAACGTGTTTTGTGAGGTGTGCTGTTGCTGATTCTGTGCTTTTCCCTGATCGAAATCCAAACTGGTCAACAGACAGTAAGTTGTATTTATTTAAATAATTCATTAGCCTATCTTTCATAACAGTTTCTAATATTTTTGCAAATACCAACCATTCCTATCCCTTACTGGTGATGAGAAATGATGTCTTTATGCTAATGTAAGGAACAAGAAAGGAATGGTTGAGTCCAAATATAGCAGCAAGTCCTAATACAAATACCTGCTCTCAACCACAAAAGATAATGTTAGGCATCTGGTGAAATGGTGACAGTGTGGTGTGCTATGAATCGCTTCTCCGAGGTGTAACCTTTACTAATGACATTTATTGTCAACAAATGAGGCACATTCCAAGAATAATGTCCACGAAGACTACATGAAATGATGTTACTCCGCAATAATGGTTAGACTAACAAAAAACACTATACACAAGTTGAGTTGGGATTTCACACATATAATGAAAGAAAACAGTGTAAAACATAATTAGATAAAATATTATGGCAGAAAATGGTGAGAAAATTATTGCTGTAATCACTGTGTCATTGTAGTTTCAATGACTTCACAGAAGGCAGTTCTCCTTGTAGTGCTGTAGTTGTCTACTATGGTGCACCCCAGACCATCACTCTTGGTTGTCGGGCTGTATGGCAGGTGCCAGTCAGGTTGATATCCCATTGCTGTCTGAAGTGTCTCCAGAAATGTTTCTGCTGATTACCATGGCTCAAATCAAAGCAGAACTTGTCACGGAAGACAGTTCTACTCCAGTCTATGAAATTTCAGGCCAAACCATACCTTGGCCAGCTAGATCACCAAATCTCTCCCAAATGAGAATGTTTGGAGCATTATGGGCATGTCTCTCCAACCATCTCAGGATTTTGACAATCTAACATGCCAATTGGACAAAATTTGGCATATCACTCAGGAATGGACCTAGCAACTCTATCAACCTGTGCCAAGCCAAGTAATTGCTTGCTTAAGGGGCACAGGCGGGCCAATGCATTACTGACTTGCTCAATATGTGAAGCTCTTTCTCTTGAGTAAATCATCAACTTTTTCTGAAATTTTAATAATTTGATTGTCTGTATTATTACATCACATCTACTGGCTTTTATCCTATTCGGATAACATCTTCAAGACATGTCTTCCTTTTTTTTTTCTCTTAATAGTGCAGTATTTCTGGTTAAGAGAAAGAGTAATCAAATGTTTACCGATTAGGAATATGGGTAAACTCAAAAATATGCCACAATACTAGAAGCAGAAATAATTTCCATGTAGACTATGCATTGCTCTCTAAGGTTCAGCAGGTAGTATTATATTATTTTGCAAACGTCTATAATAGTTCACCAGTAGACATCAGGCAGGAAGTTAAAAATCTTCAAATATTTAAAATCCTTCTACAATTTACCAAAATACTTGTGACTCAAAATGTATATTCTGTGTAACTCTTAACCTTTGTATCAGACAGATCCTTATTTTGCAGTATATAGACAGTTGATAGTGGTTTGTGTAAAGTTACTTAAATGCTTTGAAGTATTAGATAAACAGTGGTTGAATATACAGGAAGAAAAGCTGTGGCAATTTTCAAAGTAGCTGTTTTTTTCATTATTTATATATACGAGGTATGTTAAAAAAAGGGGAATTTTTGTTTTTTGTATAGAAATTTATGTATTCATCTAAATCCATGATATTCCCACCTAAATATGCCCCATAGGATATCATATGCTTATAGCAGCACTTTTTATAATCCCCGAAACACTACTGGAATGCAATTTTGCCCTGCATTTTTAATTTCATGTATGCTTGTAAAATTATGGGCCTTTATGTTTTTTTTATTTCTGGGAACATAAAAAGGTCAATGTGGCCGTTTCTGGAGAATATGGAGGGTGGAACAGCATTACAGTATTGTTTTTGTTCAAAAATTCATGAACAAGCACCGAAGTGTGAACAGGTAAAAAGCCACAAATTGTTTCACAACTAAATAAGGCATTTTTTTCCAGACTGATTCATTCAAATGTCATGGAACTTGTAGGTTGTACTCCTTTTTGATCCTTCAACCTTGTGGTGAGAACTCATGATGCACTATGCCATTAACACTGAAGAACATAGTGAGCATAATCTTCAGATTTGACAACATTTATCAAAATTTTATCAGTCTTTGCAATCCAGAATGCTTCCACTGGGATGATTGAGCCTTAGTTTGGATGTCATGTTAGGAAACGCACATTTCATCACCTACTATGATATGTTTATGCATTAATGTTCGCTTCACCTTGTGACTCATGAGCAAGTTGCATTCACTGCCATTTTTGTTAGAAATTTAACGCTATTGGAATAAATTTTGTCACATGGGTGATAATTCATAATCACTTCTTTCATTTTTTCCATGATTTCATTGGCTAATGTTGTGCTGGGGTGCCCACGGTACTCATCAATTTCAGCCTTTACAGCCTTCTTCTAAAAGCTTATACCATTTATAAACCTTTGTTTTACACGCAGCAAACTCACCAATAGCAATAATTAACATTTCTAAAAATTTATTGCACTCTACTGCATTTTTAGAACAGAATTTATATCAAACTCTCAAATCTATTTTTATACAAAATAAATCATCACCAATACCATCAAAATACTTATATCCTTTGTGCTACATGATAACATACTAATTATCTGCTAAGGTCATCACTGTACAGATACTTCTCTGCCATGTTTACCAACATGGTGATGAAAAAGAAATGTGTACGTTAGACTAATACATATATGACATAACAAAATTCCTGTTAGTTATTGAACACGTCATATAAACTATTCTACAAGTAATTAGGACAGTTACCAGTTTGAGTAGATTAGTGTTTATCACAAGTTGTTGTATAGTATGTGTTGCTTCTGCTTGCTAATCTGCCAGTGAATGATTGTTCGGCCTCGTTTTATGTTTGTTATGAATACCAGGCACTATTAAGCAGAGCAAATTCACATTAAACACTCAGATGCAGAAGAGGGAGGTCAAATTTTTTAATTAAGTTACACTCTTACTTGTTCACCTGAGCACAAGTAACATTCAGGAAGGTCCTCATACAAATTTATGCAAATTTAACATCAGTTCATAACTATTGTCCTATGTACATACAGCACAAACATGTGACTGGCACTGAAATGTCACTGAGGACATACCTGGTGAAGTCCTGATAGACCATACACACTCTACATCAAGAGGATAGCTGCCTGGGTAGCCAGGAGTTGCAAAGGATCCAGACTCAGATGTCAAATCTCCACCACAGGCTGAAACAAAATGGATCAATTACAGATAAAATGTGACAGCTGATGAATAAACAGTGATGAAGTCACATACAATACAAAAAAGAATTATTATTTGTATTTCTAGTAACTCTACTACTGAAACAAGTTTAATTTTGTAATCTATCGTTTATCTTTGCCTCAGGCATATTAATTCTGAACCAATATTCATAATTTTTTCCTAATATTTATCCAATGCTGTCACTGCTGACTCTCTGTCTTTCTACAAATTTTCTTCGCACATAATCATCATCATCATCAGCAGCAGCAGCAGCAGCAGCAGCCATTTGACAGTCACTGCTAGATAAATGCCTCATCTAAAGCTTACTGTTTCTTATCATCTCTAGCATTTGAGTTGTTCTGTAAGATTTATAATGTCATCTACAAACCTTCCTTTACGTTGTGTCTCACTCTTTTCTAATCTCTTGGAATTCAGCAAAGAGCTGTCTTGGCCCACCTACACTCCTTTTACCTGTCTACAAGTACTGCTAACCTCCATTTCATTGTCATCACAGTTGTAGTTACGTCTTCCACTTGAGTTGTCTCCCCTAATTCATTTGTTTGGATTTCTGCCTCTTCCAATAATTCCCATCTGTTCCCAGAGCAATCATCAGCTATTGAATGGTTTCCACATAAAAAGTGCATGTCTCACTGCTGTTAGTCAAGACTGCTAATACATACTGACAGTAAACTTTTCTTTTCTAATACATTGAAGGTTAAGATTTGAAACTCCTACTTAGTTTACAAAAAGCAATCACTTTATTAATATCTTTACTCTTTTGTTTCTTGCACTTTTTGTTCATCCAGTATTACCTTCAACTGACCTAATTACAAAAACTCATCAACCAGTTCTAGGGCCTGTATATAATTTTCTTTTTGATATGTTGGTTATATGTAATATATGTCTAATTATAACAGTGTGTCTTAGCCACCTTCAAATTTGCCCTATTATCAATACCATTATTTAGCATACTACACAAAAATGTGAGGACTCTTATCCACAGCTCCACATTTTGGAAGTCAAGCTCTCATCATCTGACTATCTGCTTTCAACCCTTCATACAAACACACTTCAGAAAATTACAATATAGTCATGAAATAAAAAACAATAATAATTTTTGGACATAAAGTCTTCACCCCACTATGTTCAAGTAGGTTCAATTATTTTATTTCATGTGTATTTTGTGCTTTTTAAGTGCACATGTATGAAGAGTGGAACACATACAACCGAATGATGGGAGGTTGACTCCCAAATCAGGTAGTTGTGGATAACATTCCTCATATTCGTCTGTTACGTGGTAAACAATGACAATGATTAATCTTAACAACACTACCTCCAATCCTTAAGGTGGATAATATTAGATTGCCTTGACATGACTTTCTATTTGCGAGTGAATTTTGTTGGTGCAGGAGATAAACAATGGAACATCAACTATTACACACTTAAGCTCTTCCCCTGATAGATTCTTTTCTGCAAAAAACAGTAAAGGATTTGTGAGTCTGCCTTGATGGAAACACTATTTTATTCTCCCCAAGTTAGTTTCGGGAATAACTTGTCTTCACCATTGGGTTTCCATTTATTTCCTGTTTGCATTACTCACACCTAACTATTATAATAACATGTTATCAGTGAATTAGTGCTTAACAATGACATTTTCAGGAACTGAAAGATGACCAATAGATGTTAAACAGTTATGATACCACAGAACTGTTTAACTATGCTTGTATGCACAAAGTTTTTTTTCATCTATATGAGAACTGAACAACAGGTTATTAAAGTGGTGACATTTCAGAAATACAAAAAGATACAACAATAATAATAAAAACACCAACGATCAAATCTAATTGCCATAAATTCAATTAAATACCTAGGAATTACAATTATGAGCAACTTAAACTGGAAAGGACACATAGAATATGTTGTAGGTAAGTTGCAATCAAGACTATGTTAAAAAATATATCGGCTCAACCACTTGTTTATAGTGTAGAACACTAAGATTTAGTGGATAACATTAGATAATCTTAGTGTTTTACACTATAAACAAGTGGTTGAGCCGATATATTTTTTAACACTGACATTCACAACAACGACCTCTCATCCAGTATGGATAAAATCAAAAATCAAGACTATGATTTATTGGCAGAACACTTAGATGGTGCAACAGATCTACTACAGAGACTACCTACATTATGCTTGTCCATCCTCCTTTGGAGTATTGCTTCATGATGTCAGATCCTTACCAGAAAGGTGGGATTAATGGACAGCATTGAGAAAGTTCAAAGAAGAGTGGCACATTTTCTATTACCGAGAAATAGAGTAGAGAGTGTAACTGACATTATACAGGATTAGGGGTAGACATCATTAAAACAACGGCATTTTTCATTGTGGTGGAAAATTTTCATAAAATTTCAATCACCAACTTTCTCCTCCAAATGTGAAAATATTCTGTTGGCACCAACCTACGTACAGAGAAACAATCATCATAATAAAATAAGGGAAAGAAGAGCTCATACTGAGATATATAGGTGTTTGTTTTTTCTGTGCACTGTCCAAGATGAGAATAATAGAGAATTAATGTGAAGGTGATTCTATAAATAAAAAAACAGAAAGAACAGTGCATTGACACTTTGATTAAAGTAGATTTGTGAATGACTTTTTAGTGAGTTGAGTAGTGGGGGAAAACAATCAGCCAATATTCTTTTTTTTTACCATATCATGCTCACATTACTGCCTGTTTAGTGTCAGTGATATGGACTGTGCTTCTTGTGAACTCTGAAGTACCCATTGTTGTCTTCTTGTTATGATGTACTGCGAAAAGTGGGAATCTGTATGTATGTTAAAATAAATGTTTCCTTTCAACAGCGATCTGCTGTGCATGTGTGTCAGCTTCCTGCCATTTTTCTAAGGAATATTCACAGGTTATGGGGACAGGATCGACAATCCACAGCGACAGGAAGTGAGGGTATCATCTAAATAACAAGACATTCTGGAAGGTAATTTGAAAGGCTGAGAGACTGCGAGTACTGAAAATTTTCCATTTGTTGTGAATTATGAAAGGGTTTCTTAAGAGATATTATGAAACACGTGTTACATTGATAGATGTTTCTGAACTCAAGAGAAATACGCAGAACCATTTTCTTACCACACTATATATTTACAGATATGTAAATTATCAAACAAAGTGGGGAAATGAAAAATTAAACTGTCGAATAAACTGATTACCATGTCTCACTGCAAAGAAATAAGGGAATTCTCAAATGTAAACTGTGCTGATGTGTGAGTGAACCTGCCATGGGAAATGGACCCACAGTGAATGAATGGAAAGCAAACAAAAGGGCAATGGGAATTCTACTAACAGTGGATGATAAGTCACTTAATGATATACACTGAGGCATCAAAAGTCATGGAATACCTTCTAATATTGTGTCAGACCTCCTTTTGCCAGGTGTAACGCAGCAATTCGATGTCACACGGACTCAATAAGTCATTGGAAGTTCACTGTAGAAATATTGAGCCTTGCTGCCTCTAATTCTGTGCATAATTGTAGAAGTGTTGGTAGTGCAGGATTTGGTGCACGACCTGAGCTCTCGATTATGTCCCATAAACTTTTGATTGGATTCAAGTTGGGCAAGCTGGGCAGCCAAATAAATCGCTCAAATTATTCTGAATGTCCTTCAAACCAATCGCAAACAATTGTGGCCCAGTGACAGGTCACTGTCATACATAAAAATTCCATGGTTGTTTGGAAACACAAAGTCCACGTATGACTGAAAATGGTCTCCAAGTAGATGAACATAATCGTTTCCAGTCAAAGATCAGTCCAGTTGGATGAGAGATCCCAGTCCATGCCATGTAAAGACAGCCCAAACTATTATGGAGCCACCACCAGCTTGCACAGTGCCTTCTTGACAACTTGGGTCCATGGCTTTGTGGTGTCTGTCGCACACACCCTACCATTAGTTATTACCAAATGAAAAAATGTCTCATATGACCAGGCCGTAGTCAACTAGTGTCCAACCAATATGGTCATGAGTCCAGGAGAGGCACTACATGCTATGTTGTGCTGTTAGCAAAGGCACTAACATTGGTCATCTGCTGCCATAGCCTATCAACCCTAAATTTTGCTGCACTGTCATAATGGATATGTTTGTCACACATCCCACATAGATTTCTGCAGTTATTTCACACAGTGTTGCTTGTCTGATAGCACTGACAACTCTAAGCAAATGCCGCTGCTCTCTCTCTCCTGTTAAGTGAAGGCTGTCAGCCACTGTGTCATACATGTGAGATGTAATGCCCGAAATTTGGTATTCTCAGTGCGCTCTTAACACCATGGATCTTGGAAAATTGAACTCCCTAATGATTACTGTATTGGAATTTCTGATGCCTCTAGCTCCAACTACCATTAGATATTCAGAGTCTATTAATTTCCATCGTGTTGCCATAACTACACTGGAAACCTTTTCACATGAGTCACCTGAGTACAAATGGCAGCTCTGCCTGCCCTTTTATACCTTGTTTATGCGATACTACCACCATCCACACATGTGTGTACCACTGTCCTGTGACTTTCGTCACCTCAATGGACAGGACTGCAAAACTGTGACAGAAATATCAGATGCACTGAAAGAATCCCATACACATTTTGATTTGTGGGATGGAATGCTTGCATTTAAAGAATACATGAGCATGGAAAAGAAAGTTTGCAAATTGATGTTAGATTACCTATAAAGACACAACACACTGCAGTTCAAATTGTGGTTCTGGAGTAAAATTATCAAACAAGCAAGTAGCTGTGCATACCTTGATGGATCTACCTTCTGTATATGAAACTTTTTCAGGAAGTATGTGGCATGATAAAGGGATTTATCTCCTAAGAAATTCAAAAACTACCTTTTAGAAGAGCACAATGACTTACAAACATGAAATGTAAAAATGAGGTGAGAGCATTAAAAGTTTTGACAGTCAAGAGGCCAATCACAACAAACAAAGCAGGGCAGTAGTGTTCAAAGGGGGTGAGGGTGCACCAGCAACCAGCCTGGTAACAGTCATGGCAGTTACAAAAAACATATGACTACGGTCCATGATTTTTGAAGTTGTCACAAGTGTACAGGTATATTGGAAAAAAATTGCCCACAATTTTAAAAAAAACACGATGTGTGGCCTCTGGACAGTAGAACAACAGACCGCATGGCTTACCAAATTGAAAATTTTGCCCCTTTCACTGAATCTGGAGTGTCAATGACAGCAGCTGGTGGAGGATATTTGCAGAGTACTGGTTTCAGCATTGTGTGCATATACCTACCAGAAGAAGATGGAAGACAAACAGTGAACTTGCACAATACGTCGCACATTCCACACATCTTGTGTAATGTGATATCTGTTCATGATGTGATCGATAAAGCAATGATGATATCTTTAACAAAAACTATAAAGCACAAAGTCTTCAAAGAAAAGCAACTTGTACTACGTTACTGAAGGCAGCTCCAGCGTATGAATGCAACGATGTGGTCCTGTCACAAATCTTGCAA
Organism: Schistocerca americana; assembly: GCF_021461395.2. Classification (NCBI taxonomy): domain Eukaryota; kingdom Metazoa; phylum Arthropoda; class Insecta; order Orthoptera; family Acrididae; genus Schistocerca; species Schistocerca americana. The sequence goes on along the minus strand of NC_060126.1, from coordinate 249,992,190 downwards.
CCAGTTAATGGATTTATGGCACCAAAGGATAGGCTGAAATCATGTAGATAGAGCTAAGAAACAGGTCAAATATAGTGGAATAATTCTTCGAGCATCAGATGACCCGTTAAATCAGTTGTGCTGTGTGTGCACTGAAGGCACCATGAAAGTCAAGTCATTACCCGAACAAACTGAAAACAGAACAAATGAACTGCTGTGTTTGGTACACAGTGATGTAATGTGTGTATCTGGCACATGATCACTTGGTGGAGCGAAATATGCTGTCACATTCATTGATGATTACTTGAGATATGTGGTAATATATTTATTAAAAGTCAAAAATGAAGTGTTTCACTTGTCATTCATTCAAAGAATGCAAATCATATGCAGAAAATTTTCAACAGAAAAGAAAAGGAATGCAACATTCACACAATAGGGGCCAATATATGAGTACAGAATTGAAAGATCATCTGTGAAAATAAGGAATTCAGAGGCAGCTGACAACAAAATTATTTCCCAGAATGGTTCAACCAAACCCTTTGAAATGCTGTATGATGTAAATTTTTAGAGAGTGGAATGCCACAAAATTTCTGGGGGCAACAATAGCAACAGCAAACTCTTGCAAAATAGATATGTGACAACAGCAAATGATGAAGAAAGTCCCAAAAAATGATGGTGTGGGCAAGAGCCAAACCTTAATCATCAGTAATTATTTTTATGTCACACATGGACAGAAATGAAAAAGTGATGTGGTTCAGTTGCACCAAAAGACAACTTCACGTAATGGGTGGATACTCAGAAATTGTGAAAGCCTACATATTGTAGCATCCAGAAACAAGAAACATAATGAATGCCAGAATTGTTGTATTTGATAAAAGTATCTAGATTGCATAAACATGTGTGATTTGATGTACCAGCTGGCCATCAAAATGAAAGCAGACAGATGGACACTAACAGAAAAAAGCTGCTCATAATGCCGCAGGCCAGTATCCAGCATTATGCAAGAAATAGTGACTTCCAGAAAACCATCTGAAGATGAACCTGAAAAGGTTCAAAAACTGGTTCATGGAATAATAAATAACTATTCAGAAAAGTAAGTTGTTGCAGTTTTATGTATTTACATTATAAGGGATGCTGTGATCCACAGCTGATACATGTGTTTACTTAATGATCTACAGTGTGAACTCATATTAACTACATATGCGGATGATCCCCCCATGAACCATGGACCTTGCCGTTGGTGGGGAGGCTTGCGTGCCTCAACGATACAGATAGCTGTACCATAGGTGCAACCACAACGGAGGGGTATCTGTTGAGAGGCCAGACAAACGTGTGGTTCCTGAAGAGGGGCAGCAGCCTTTTCAGTAGTTGCAGGGGCAACAGTCTGGATGATTGACTGATCTGGCCCTGTAACATTGACCAAAACACCCTTGCTGTTGTTGTACTGCGAACGGCTGAAAGTAAGGGGAAACTACGGCCGTAATTTTTCCCAAGGGCATGCAGCTTTACTGTATGATTAAATGATGATGGCGTCCTCTTGGGTAAAATATTCCGGAGGTAAAATAGTCCCCCATTCGGATCTCCGGGCAGGGACTACTCAAGAGGACGTCGTTATCAGGAGAAAGAAAACTGGCGTTTTACGGATTGGAGCGCGGAATGTCAGATCCCTTAATCGGGCAGGTAGGTTAGAAAATTTAAAAATGGAAATGGATAGATTAAAATTAGATATAGTGGAAATTAGTGAAGTTCGGTGGCAGAAGGAACAAGACTTCTGGTCAGGTGAATACAGGGTTATAAATACAAAATCAAATAGGGGTAATGCAGGAGTAGGTTTAATAATGAATAAAAAAATAGGTGTGCGGGTAAGCTACTGCAAACAGCATAGTGAATGCATTATTATGGCCAAGATAGACACGCAGGCCATGCCTACTACAGCAGTACAAGTTTATATGCCAACTAGCTCTGCAGATGATGAAGAAATTGATGAAATGTATGATGAGATAAAAGAAATTATTCAGGTAGTGAAGGGAGATGAAAATTTAATAGACATGGGTGACTGGAATTTGACAGAAGGAAAAGGAAGAGAGGGAAACGTAGTAGGTGAATATGGATTGGGGCTAAGAAATGAAAGAGGAAGCCGCCTGGTAGAATTTTGCACAGAGCATAACTTAATCATAGCTAACACTTGTTTCAAGAGTCATGAAAGAAGGTTGTATACATGGAAGAAGCCTGGAGATACTAGAAGGTTTCAGATAGATTATATAATGGTAAGACAGAGATTTAGGAACCAGGTTTTAAATTGTAAGACATTTCCAGGGGCAGATGTGGACTCTGACCACAATCTATTGGTTATGAACTGTAGATTAAAACTGAAGAAACTGCAAAAAGGTGGGAATTTAAGGAGATGGGACCTGGATAAACTGAAAGAACCAGAGGTTCTGCAGGGTTTCAGGGAGAGCATAAGGGAACAATTGACAGGAATGGGGGAAAGAAATACAGCAGAAGAAGAATGGGTAGCTTTGAGGAATGAAATAGCGAAGGCAGCAGAGGATCAAGTAGGTAAAAAGATGTGGGCTAGTAGAAATCCTTGGGTAACAGAAGAGATACTGAATTTAACTGATGAAAGGAGAAAATACAAAAATACAGTAAGTGAAACAGGCAAAAAGGAATACAAATGTGTCAAAAATGAGATCGACAGTAAGTGCAAAATGGCTAAGCAGGGATGGCTAGAGGACAAATGTAAGGATGTAGAGGCTTATCTCACGAGGGGTAAGATAGATACTGCCTACAGGAAAATTAAAGAGACCTTTGGAGAAAAGAGAACCACTTGCATGAATCTCAAGAGCTCAGATGGAAACCCAGTTCTAAGCAAAGAAGGGAAAGCAGAAAGGTGGAAGGAGTATGTAGAGGTTCTATACAGGGGCGATGTACTTGAGGACAATATTGTGGAAATGGAAGAGGAGGTAGATGAAAATTAGAACTACTGACAGCCTTGGGAGAGCCAGTTCTGACAAAACTCTACCATCTCATGAGCAAGATGTATGAGACAGGCGAAATTCCCTCAGACTTCAAGAAGAATATAATAATTCCAGTCCCAAAGAAAGCAGGTGTTGACAGATGTGAAAATTACCGAACTATCAGTTTAATAAGTCACAGCTGCAAAATACTAACGCGAATTCTTTACAGACGAATGGAAAAACTGGTAGAAGCTGACCTCGGGTAAGATCAGTTTGGATTCTGTAGTAATGTTGGAACACGTGAGGCAATACTGACCCTATGACTTATCTTAGAAGAAAGATTAAGGAAAGGCAAACCTACGTTTCTAGCATTTGTAGACTTAGAGAAAGCTTTCGACAATGTTGACTGGAATACTCTCTTTCAATTTCTGAAGGTGGCAGGGGTAAAATACAGGGAGAGAAAGGCTATTTACAATTTGTACAGAAAGCAGATGGCAGTTATAAGAGTCGAGGGGTATGAAAGGGAAGCAGTGGTTGGGACAGGAGTGAGACAAGGTTGTAGCCTCTCTTCGATGCTATTCAATCTGTGTATTGAGCAAAGCAGTAAAGGAAACAAAGGAAAAGTTCGGAGTAGGTATTAAAATCCATGGAGAAGAAATAAAAACTTTGAGGTTAGCCGATGACATTGTAATTCTGTCAGAGATGGCAAAGGACTTGGAAGAGCAGTTGAACGGAATGGATAGTGTCTTGAAAGGAGGATATAAGATGAACATCAATAAAAGCAAAACAAGGATAATGGAAAGTAGTCGAATTAAGTCGGGTGATGCTGAGGGAATTAGATTAGGAAATGAGACGCTTAAAGTAGTAAAGGGGTTTTGCTATTTGGGGAGCAAAATAACTGACGATGGTCGAAGTAGAGAGGATATAAAATGTAGACTGGCAATGGCAAGGAAAGCGTTTCTGAAGAAGAGAAATTTGTTGACATCGAGTATTGATTTAAGTGTCAAGGAAGTCGTTTCTGAAAGTATTTGTATGGAGTGTAGCCATGTACAGAAGTGAAACATGGACGATAAATAGTTTAGACAAGAAGAGAATAGAAGCTTTCGAAATGTGGTGCTACAGAAGAATGCTGAAGATTAGATGGGTAGATCACATAACTAATGAGGAGGTATTGAATAGAATTGGGGAGAAGAGGAGTTTGTGGCACAACTTGACTAGAAGAAGGGATCGGTTGGTAGGACATGTTCTGAGGCATCAAGGGATCACAAAAATCGTAGAGGGAGACCAAGAGATGAATACACTAAGCAGATTCAGAAGGATGTAGGCTGCAGCAGGTACTGGGAGATGAAGAGGCTTCCACAGGATAGAGTAGCATGGAGAGCTGCATCAAATCAGTCTCAGGACTGAAGACCACAACAACATGGATGATATACCATTGTACGGTGAGAAAAAGATAAATGAAGAAAATGAAACCCATCTTAAGCTCTGAAATTGAAACAACAAATTTTGGAGCAGCACAACATGTACAGTCAATTTGAGTTATGAGAGATGATGGAACACTGATTTTAAAACAAAACCCTCTGCTCATGACCACAAAGCCACAGAATGTGACAGATGAAGATAAGCTCAATGAACAGGACACATCAAAATACAGAACTCCAATTGGAAAATCTTCTATACTTGACAACAAGCATATGGCCAGATACAGCATATCCTGTGAATTATTTAAGCCATTTCAGGAGCAATTAAAGCTTGGAGCACTAGTGTACCATTAAACACGAACTACACACTACATTTAAATTATGCTCTTGCTTACTGTAAGACTGGTAAGAAAATCAAAATGCATACTGATGCAGACTGGGGAGCTGATCCATATCACTTTAAATCCTTTAGTGGATATTTGACAGTTTTTTGGGGTATGGCAATAAGCTGCAGCAGCTGTAAACAACAAACTGTTGCAATTACCACTGAAGGAGACTTTGTTACAACAAGTGTATCTGCAAAAGAAGCAAAGTGGATGAATCTCAGTGGGATTGGGCAATATTTTTGTCTGTCCTATCCTATAAAGATATTTATTGAGTATCAAGGTGCAAAGAAACTTGGTGAATACTGTAAGGCTTCAGAAAGAACCAAGCATATGGATCCACTGGTAATCAAGGGGCACGGAAACTTGCTGAATATTGGGAGGTTTCAGAAAGAGCCAAGCATATGGATACAAAGATTTTCTTTGTGCAAGAGGAGGTGAAAGCCAACAACATAAGATTAGAATATATTGCACGTGAGAAGACTGTCACTGACTGGCTGACAAAGGCAACTGACAACCTGAGGCCGAAAGCTCATCGGAAGTCAATGGGGGTCAATCACCATTGTGTGGAAGGGGGTGGTGGGGTTAGTGAGCTGGATTATTTTTCTTGGGAACTCAGAAGTACCTGTTGTCTACTTGTTATGGTGTAAAGACAGAAGAGGGAATCTGTATTTATGTTAAAATAAAAGTGTTCTTTCAACAGTGATACACTGTGCATTTCTGTGTGCGATCCCTGCCATTTTTCTAAAGAGTGTTCATATTCAGTTGGTAAATTTTGACTTATTAGTCTCATAATGTAGATATTCCGAATAATTTGATTAAGGTACAGGAAATACATAATAAATTTCATCATAAGCGTAAAACAACTGATGTTAATAACAGTGTCCGTGTATGCTGTCTAATAAGATTATTATTTTGAAAAAATATAGATAGGGAACAGTTAGGATTTGTAACCTCTAAAACAAAAAATGTGTAATAGGACCTACACATGTATCTAACAATTGCCTTCAGCAGCTTCAGTGTTTGAGACACACTATTTGAACTGCCACAGAAAACTAACTTTAAATCATGACAGATTACATAAAAGTATCAAATACTATTTTTTGTGGACTTGTATCAGTGTCATTTGCTAACATTTGCATTGTAAATGTGAAGCTGTTTTTATTTATTTACTTTCATAAGAAGCCAACATGGGTATTCCAGCTTAATTTCAACTTCTTCCAGAAGTTGGTTTTTATGCTGCTTTTTAAGCTCCATAGTTCTTGAATGTTTGGTTTTCGAAATGTACGATATGGGCTTTTGCAATGGTCAGTTTCACTTTATTCAACTGGAACTAGTTTTCTAGGGTGTCCAATGTGTCCACAACAGAGCACAGAATTTTGTCTCCATCGTTAGCTTCAATTAATAAGTGAAATCTGAGGACAATTCAAAGAAAAGATTCCCTAAATTTCTGGTCACCTGGGACTGTGAAATATGAGGGCAATTCAAAAACTAACAACAAACTATCAGTACTAAACGCAATTAACACATCAGACATTTGAAGCTCCGAGGAAGTGAAGATGCATGTTTTGAGAAAGTTCCAACATATGTCAACAGGTGGCATGACAAGCTGAATAAGAAAGGCAGTTGAAACAAAATGACCGCAGCCCTAGCCGTGGGCTCCCTACAAGAGCAGCTAGCAGTAATATGATTTTTGTGGTCGTAGGACATAAAACCTTGACAAATCCATAGGAGGAAATTGGAAAGGTATGTAGATAGCTACATTAGTGACAGAAGAGTGTATGAGGAGGTAGATGCCTGTAAAAGTAGACGTACGTCAGCAACAGATGAGACACACTCTGGTTGTCCCAGCACAGCCATTATTGACAGGAATGCAAGACATGCTGAAACCATGATTCATAAGAATTGGCATATTTCTCTAGAAACTTTAGCCAGTGAACTGAGTATCACAGTCGGATCCACTCATCCCATTATTAGTGAGGTCCTCAAGCACTGTTTTTTGTGTGCATGATGGGTGCCTAGCACGCTCACTGGTGTACAAAAGATGATGTATGTTCAGGCTGTCACATCATTTCTACGGCAACACAACACTGAAGGACATGACTTTCTGACACCTATTGTCACAGAAGATGAAACCTAGGTGCATCACTATGAACCAAAAGGCAAAAGATAGACTTCAGAATGGAGACACACATCTTCTCCAGCCATGAAGAAATTCAAGTCTCAGCCCTCTGCCAGAGAGGTCCACTTCACACTATTCTGGGATATGAATGGGCCAGTTTTGGAGTACTATCAGCAAAGAGGTGAAACAGTGAATAGGGCCCATTACAGTGCCATGTTGGGGTATGAACTAAAGCCAGTAATACGAAGCCATTGGAGAGGACTTCTGTTTGGAGGCATTCTCACTCTTCACGACAATGTGCTCTCCCACAGTGCTGCTGCAACTCTTACCATCACTCAGAGATTGTGATTTTAGGTTGTGTTGCATTCTGCATACACCCCTGACTTCGCTCCTTCAGATTACCACGTGTTTAGACCCCTGAAGGAAGCTATCAGAGGACAACACTGTGACAGTGATGATGAGGTTAAAGAAGCGGTGCACTCTTGGTTTTGGGCACAATGAAAAACCTTTTATTCAAATGTAGCAGAAAAGTTGGTAGCACAGTATGAGAAGTGTGTAAAAAATGAGAGTAGTTATGTTCTAAAATGATATCTTGTTTATATCTGTAAATGAAATACATGCTTTGCTAACAAAAGTTTCCTGTTACTTTTTGAGTCACCCTCATAGATCACATTTGTTGTTTGTGCAACAGGCAGGACATAGACAGTCCAGTAGGAGCTCCACAATCTGTGGTTTTCCATAGTCACATCTGTTGGTATCTATAGAAAAGGCCATATCTGGAGGCTATTGATGGATCTTTCAACTCCAAAACGAAAATGGTTGAGTGTCTCCCACATCATCTAATTCTGTTCATGCCCAGCTCGAAGGGTTTCTGAAGAGGAAGGCCAGATAGAGTTATTCTCAAGTGGGGATATCCATGATATTATTGTTTTCTTGCTGTATCTGCTGTTGTTTTCTAGACTGAAGTGGTCTTGAGGAAACTTCTTCTGGACCTCAACATTGTGAGTGTGGAATGTACCCATGCAGCAAATGGTTTTTGATGAGTCAGATTAGTTCTCATCATGTTGACAGCTGCTTAACTTTAAAAATCTGGTGGTGCAATGCCAGGGAGGTGGTACAGCTTTACGTGTGGCACTGGTTTCAAACAACTCATAATAAGCTTGCACGTTTTGTGTAGTGCCTTTTCAATTATGTTTGCTTGGTTGGATTTGTACCAGACTGGGCATGCATAATCCACGACACTCTAACATTTTGCTAGTGACATCATTCCCTGGGATTGGGGTTGCTACCAGTGATCTTCAAGGGATATTATTTTTGACTTCTACCTGCCTTCTCACATTCTGACAATGCTGCTTGTAAGTCGGAGTGTGATCCAGAGTGACTCACAAATATTTTTGATATGTATTATTTACTAAATGTATCCCTTGCCATGTGATGTCAAATTTGCAACATGCCTGATTGTATTTAAGATGTTTCAGCTGGGTTTCAGAAAAGTTGGTTGTTAGAGTAATAGGCACTCAGCTACCTCCGTGCCTGTCATGTGGGTTTCAACATGTTCAAAAGATTTCCTTGACTCACTTGCCCAACATCATTGGCATAAAGACTACTCCTTGTGTTCACCAAAAATGGGTGCTCGTTGACATAAACATTAATACCATTGGTGAAAGAACACTTCCATGTAGCAAACCTCTTGTTTGACACCTCCATTTGCTACACTAACCATAGAAGTTCACATAAAATCTACTGTTCTGGAGTAAACTTTGAATAAGCTTGTTGAAGCCATAATCTTTTGTTATCCTTTAGGTCTTCTGGTACAATGCATTTTGTCTGACAGTACCACAAGCAGCAGTCAAGTTAATAAAAGCTATGCCTACAATTTTCTGGGTTTCAAAGCCATCCTCAATAAACTGGTGACTGAGGTCCTAAGATGTATAATTTTTTCCTGGTCTGAAACCTGCTTCTTATTGTACTAAAGCTGGTTCTATAACTTGAGCCAGATGATTCAACAACATTTGCTCAAAGATTTTGAGTAGATGGCATAACAAGGATAATGGCCTGTAATTTTCTGGCCTGTATGTGTATTTTTCGCATTTTAAAACTGGAATCATATGTGATTTCCTCCAAGTTTTGAGGAAATTACAGTATTGAAATCCTCCAGTTGTCTGAATGTCCAAATCAAGTCTCAGAAGCCATGAAATCAATAAAATTAGGCACTAGATATATAGTGAAATCATTTAGTAGTATACTCCAAAGAAGAATACAAATTTACAGGATGTTTTCTGTATTCCAGTTCTTGTCTGTGCTATCAGTCCCTCTGCTACATATTGGTGGAAATCTTTGTTCATTCCATTATTTTTTTCCAGTATTATAAAAATCAAGAAATGAATATTTACACCGTCAAATACAGAAAAACTTCCTTAATTTTCACCTTTCTGTTAATTTATAAGATTTTGGTTGATAGTCAGTCATATGCAATTCAGTCATTAATAACTAATACAGAGAGGAAAAATGGTGAGTTTATATCACACTGTCATTGCAATTACAGTAAATTACTTAATGGTACAATAATTCCTGTTTGCCTTACCTGATCTTGCAACAGAATAAAATGCAATAAATCTACCATCATGTACACCACTCATTGTAAAAGCATTAAGAAAGAGTGCATTCCCATGGCTGGTAATATGTGGTGGTATTCTGGAACCACAGTACTGCCCCAAGAGTGTAGCATTCACATTTTCACCATCGCGAATCTCTAAATATTCTGGATAACAGTCAGGCCCACTAGTCTGTGGGAAGTCCAGGTGGGTTATGGTAAGTGTCACACGATCATCTAGAAAATAAAACAGTAAAATGATTACTTAACATGTTATATATTAATTACGACCATGTATTTGATAACATACAATACATTTAAACATGTAAAATCCTTTGCTTCACATCTGGTGTTCAATAATTTTGTGAAATAACACGAAATCTGTTAATATCTTATTGCAAAGTCTGAGATTCCAATTTATGTTTCATTTTGTTAGAGCCTCAAGAGTGAGGCTAAAGACGCAGGCATCAGGTAGTGTATCACTGTGTAGCCTATCAAGTACTTCACTGTTATTGTGCCACAACACTTTAAATTCATCACATATGAAGCTTCTAAGGGGATGGTAGTACACAGTTCCATCAGACATCTGTCTTCATGTCATCAGTGTCTAACCTAAGATTGTGCAAGCAGACCTGTGACACACTATCTCCAGTAATAGTGAGACACAAGAAGAGAAGTAGGGATGATGAATAGACAAAGTAGGTGTGCTGGCAACACAGAAGTTTTGTATAGGGTTGGATTGGCCAGGAGGGTTATAGGAATGAAGGACATGGATTATGATCCAGCAGATGTGCTCCTTTAGAGGTTAGTTACACATTTCATGTGTCATTACTGCAAAAAAAAGTCAACTGACAGGCAACTTAATGTAATTTCTATTTAAATATGGGTGCATCAAGTGCTTGGATCTATTCATTGCTTTTACACAGAACCACAACTTCCTAAGACCTCATATGTCTTTCATCAGTATCCATCCACCACAGCATTTGGGGGTTACAGTACTAAGTTACGACACCTGAAGATTGGCGTATAAGAGTCTGAAACTGGCCGTGTGTTAAATAAAAGGACCTTACAACTGTAGCAATATTTTTAACCTATGGTACAATGCTCAGTTGCAGATGTTCCTCCGACATGATTGCTTGTTCTTATACATAGTGCTGTAATACTGAATAAGACAGGAAACACAGGCACAACATTATGATTATTATTTATTTATTTTTTTCCATTTAGCTGTACATACCTGTTATTAAGTGCATTTGTGGGTCATGATGTACAAATCTGTTAGAAAATGGTTCAAATGGCTCTGAGCACTGTGGGACTTAACATCTATGGTCATCAGTCCCCTAGAACTTAGAACTACTTAAACCTAACTAACCTAAGGAGATCACACAACACCCAGTCATCACGAGGCAGAGAAAAAAGCTGTTAGAAACAATTGTAAACAATAATATGTACATTGGATAAATGATATAACTGTGTAGTTGGGTGTTGAGTAACTCAAACCTTATGTATTTCAGATACTGTACCACGTGGTTCCCTCCTGCAGAACACAGTTATTCAAAACTATCACTAATTTCTAGATTCTAATAAGGCTGATTAGTGCAGTAGATTTAAGCTATACAAATAAAGGTTTGATCTTTTACTAGAAAAGTTTTTAATGGCAACACAATTGAACTTGACAAAGAGTATTGGAGAAAGAAGTCTACCTTCCATAGAAATAATTGGCTGAACTGTATATGAATGTGATCTTCAAGATGTTGATTGCAACACAAGAATCGAATCTCGTTCATCCATGGTAGATAGTGTGCTGCCTCTGTGAATGTCATAATTAAATCCAGAGTCGAAATCCATCAATCCAAGTGCTCTAGCTTTTGTGCAAGCCCACTGTCTCACATCAAAATCATACACAGCCATGGAATTAGCCCTTGCCTCTTGAAAAGTAGACCAAACATGCTCTGATAAGACCTTGAATTTCTCATGTTTTGTCCCTTGCTGTTCATAATATCACAAAAATGATACATCGTTCCTGTCCTTGACTCTTCTGAAGTGATGCATACACTGATCAGCCAGAACATTATGACACCTACCTAATGGCCGGTATGTCCATCTTTGGCACAGATGACAGTGGCAGTGCATTCCAGCATGGAAGTAATGAGGCCTTGGAACATTGTTGGAGGGAGTTGGCACTACAACTGCACACACAAAACACTTAATTCCCATAAATTCCAGGGAAGAGAGTGATGTGGTCTGACATCACGTTCACTCACAGTCCAGATGTGTTCTATTGGGTTAAGACTGATGTGTTTGGGGGAGAGCACATCAACTAGAAATCATCACTGTGTTCCTCAAACCACTCCATCACACTCCTGGCATTGTGATATGGCACATTATCTTGTTGAAAAATGCCACTGCTGTTGGAAAAGATGATCATCGTGAAGCAGTGTAGGTGTTCCACAACCAATGTGTGATACTTCTTGGCCATCATGGTGCTTTGCACAAATTCCAATGGACATCATGGTGCTTTGCACAAATTCCACTGGACATATGGACACCCACGTGAATGTTCCCCAGAGCATTATGGAGCTGCCGCCAGCTTGTCTCCATCCCACTGTACAGGCATCAAGGGGTTGTTCCCCTGGAAGACAATGGATTTGCGCCCTCCCATCAGCATAATGAAGAAGGTATGGGAATTCACTAGACCATGCGTTGCTCTGCCACTGTGCGAAGTCCAGTGCTGATGGTCAAGTGCCCATTTCAGCCATAAATGCCAATGTCATTGCATTAACATCGGCACACACACGGTTTGTCGGCTGTGAAAGCCCATCGTTAGGAGTGTTCAGTGCACTGTCTGTTCAGACAAACTTGTACTCTTCTAAGCATTAAGGTCTGATGTTACTTCTGCCTGTCCTCTTTTACAAGTCTGCCCAGCCTATGACATCTGTAACGAGTTGTGGCTGTCAACCATATGGCATCTGGATACAGTTTCACCTTGGTTTCGCCACATGTTAAGACACTCACCACAGCACTCCTCAAACACCCTGCAAGTTGGGCAGGATTTCAATGATAGAAGCATCTTCAAGTATCTTGACCAAACCAAAGATAAGACATCCTGTGAAACTTTGCTAAATGCCTTCTCTGAAAACTACCTAGAATATATAGCCAGTAAACCCACCCAAGGTGGCAATACATTAGACCTAATGACAACAATGAGACCTGGCATCTTTGAGGATGTCCACATCGAAACTGGTATCAATGGCTATAATGCGGTTATGGCAACAGTGATTACCAAAGTACACAGGACAACTACAACATGCAGAGCGATCTCTATGTTCAGTAAACTAGAGAAAAAAATCGGTAGTGGTATATCTCAATGAGGTAACTTGAAATTTTCAGCACAGGCAGGAGGATGCAGAGGGATTGTGGCTCAATTTTAAAAGAAAAGTAGACCATGGACTTGATAGATATGAACCCAGTAGAACAGTTCATAATGGGAGGGAACCTTCATGGTATACAGTCACTGTAAAGAAACTTGTAAAGAAAAAGAGATTACTGAGTAGAAAGTGTAAAAGTTAGTGTCCAGTCCCTAATGAATGAGACAGGAACTGAAACTGAAGGAAGCAAAGCAAAATCCAAAATGCTTAACTCTATTTTCAAATGATCCTTTAGAAAGGAAAATCCAGGAGAACTGCCCCAATTGAATCTTCATACCACTGAAAAGATGAATGAAATGAATATTAGTATCAGTGGTGTAGAAAAACAGCTGAAAATTTTAAAAAAATTGTATTGAATTGGAATCCCTACTAGATTCTTTACTGAATTTGTGGCTCAGTTAGCCCAAACTATAATCTACTGTAGATATCTCAAACAAAAAACTGTGCCCAGTTCTTGGAAAAAGGCACAGGTCACACCCACCTTCAAGAAAGGTAGTAAAAGTAGAAGTGATACAAAAAACTACTGTCTAATACCCTTGACATGAATTCATTGTAGAACCTTAAAACATATTCTGAGCTCAAACATAATGAGGCAGCTAGAACAGAGTGACCTCCTCAATGTCAACCAGCATGGATTTCAAAAACATTGGTCACATGAAACTTAACTTGTACATTTCTCACATGATATACTGAAAGCTTTGTATCAAGGCAACCATGTAGATGTAGTATTTCTTGACTCCTGAAAAGCATTTGACTCAGTACCACATCTACACTTATTGCCAAAAGTATGATCATATGGAGTAGGTGTAGAAGTAACTTCAAGTGTGCCCCAGGGAATTATGTTGTGACCCTTGGTGTTCACACTTATATTAATGACCTTGCAGACATTATTAATAGTAAAATCAGGGTTTTTGCAGATGATGCACCTATGTGTAATGAAGTACTATCTGAAAGAAGCTGCATATATATTCAGTCAGATCTTGTTAAGATTTCAACATGGTGCAGAAACTGGCAACTTATTCTAAATGTTCAGAAATGCAAAATTTTGCACTAGGTGATGACTTAGGTTTATTGGTAAAATATCAGGGAAGTGCAAGCAGTCTACAAAAGAGATTGCTTACAAATTGCTCATGTGAGCCATCATTAATTAATGAGTCACTGTTGCAATGGTCCAACCCATACAAATACTTGGGTGTAACACTTTGTAGGGATATGAAATGGAATGATCACATAGGTTCAGTTGTGAGTAAAGCAGGAAAGTAGGTGGTGACTTAGGTTTATTGGTAGAATATCAGGGAAGTGCAAGCAGTCTACAAAGGAGAATGCTTAAAAATTGCTCATGTGAGCCATCCTTGAATATCGCTCAAGTGTGTGGGACTTGTACAAGATAGGACTAACAGGAGATGTTGAACATATACAGAGAAGGGCAGCACAAATGTCCACAGTTTCTTTAATCGAGTGTCAGAGAGGTACTGAAGGAACTGAACTGGAAGACTCTTGAAGATAGACATAAATTATCCCAAGAAGGTCTATTAACAAAGTTTCAAGAACCAACTTAAATGATTGCTCTACGAATATACTACTAACCCATACATATCACTCACATAGGGATCATGAGGATAAGATTAGAACAATTACTGCATGCACAGAGGCATTCAGACAATCATTCCTCGCACGCTCCATACTTGAATGGAACAGGAAGGAACCCTAACTGGTGCAATGGGATGTATCATCTTCCATGCACCTCATGGTGGTTTGCAGAGTATAGATGTAGATGTAGATGCAGATAGTGTTTGCAATGTCTCTTTCGTCTTCACATACTTCTGGTATGAAGACAGTAATTTGATGTGGTGTAAAACCTGTAACACCTTGTTGGCGTCAATTCTCATTGTGCTCCACACAATCATAAATACAAAACATCCACTTCCAGTTCACATCACTCACACACAAATACTATAGAGTTGGAATATACTTCTTGTGCACTGCCAAAGTACTATGCTAGTGTGGATGGATTACCTGCAACTGACATTCTGTAACAAACGAGTTAGAATGGGCAGCTAAAATGTATGTTACTGACATCTAGTGGATCAGTTACAACTATGTACAAAACATGAGTTCAATGCCTGTGAGACACTTCATGATTTTACCTTGTATTTTGGTGCAATCAGATTTATCTGATTAATCTAAATTCCACTCCTGTTACTTTTGTCCATGTGAAGTTGACGGTGGCTTACATTTTCACCTGATGACCTAAGATTTCTGCGTATCCTTTGTTAGTCTTAGCTATCTGCTGATAAGTATTTCACACATTGTGGAACATTTCCCAGCTTTTAACTTTGGGTTTCAACCATCTCTCATGTTACCAGGTGCTTTCTTGAAGAGATTTCATTTCTGGAACTTCACTGTAAATGCTTCAGCAGTTAACAAGTATTTAATATTCCCTTTCTTCATATTCAAATCTGACTAATCATAACAATTTGTTACTCAGAATTTTCTTCCAGTTGTGCAGGGGGCGAGAGGGAGGGGGAAGGAGGAAAACAAAAACAACCAAGTAACATACATGTGTTCATTAGCGTTAACATTAAACAATTATACATATCCTGTAATATAGTTGTACCACATCATTTTGATAATACAACTGTTCAAATAATCTATGGAACATGAAACTAACTAACTAGCATGCATTGTCAATAGAAAGACTATTTACCAAGCACACATTTCACATATAATGTGCCACCCAAGTGACCATTTACAGTGTATGGTGCAAACACGATATATGCAGAGTATCTCTATAAACCACCACCCTGCAGTGGAAGTCAAGGACTTTAATGATAACCTTATCATGGAGCTAACAAAACTTATGGGTCACATCCTCCATTTGGCTCCATACCAGAGATTACCAATCAGTTATCATAATGATTACAAAAATCAACAACTGCAGTGAAATACCACAAGTGAAGTTAGGCATGTTAACCACTCCTGCCAGTCTCCAGCAAGAACTAAAAACCATCTGCAATACCAGGCAACAGATGTCATTGGTGTCAACTTGAGTGACTGTAACCTGTGTTTTTAATTCAGCAATTGTCACTTGCACATGCACAAATTTTTGGACTTGGCAGTCATGTGTTCACGACATGAGCTTTCTTGTGTGTATAAATGGTGTATGTTTCTCTTTTGCTGATGAATACTGGAGCTGAAAGCTTTATATAAGTGTCTTTTAATAGCGACTGTCTTCAACTTCACGTATCTTCTTTATGGTAAGTAGCATTCTATCTTTTCCTACATCGTTGTTTAAATTCAAACTGTACCTGATATTCCTACCTGGAGTTTCCATAAATGAATAATTAACAGTCATTCAGTGGAAATTTCTTTAAAAAATAAAAATTGATATTGAATATAATGATATTATCTACCCACCAGGTGATGCACCAACAATTGTCCATGTACAGTTGCGACTAGCATGTGGTGAAGCATTGATAAAGTCCTCCAGTGAAATTTGACCAGCATCTTCAGTCACAATTCTTGCACCACACATCTAAAATATGAGGCTATGTTATTTTCATTGAACTCACTGCAAATATTAAAAATATCCTAATACCAACAACGCTAGAAAAAAGATAATTGTTACTCACCCTAAAGATGACATGTTGAGTTACAGACAGGCACAATGAAAACACCATTACACATTTACCTTTCGAACAAGGCTTTCTCCAGAAAAATGCATTCTCATCAGAGCTGCCAGAGATGGTGGTCTTGTACATGTGATGTGTGCTTGCTTGTGCGAATGAATGTTTATATGTTTTCTTTTCTGAAGAATACTTTGGACAAAAGCTAAATGTGCAACAGTCTTCTCATTCTGCTTGACTGCAACTCAACATTTCATATTTACAATGACTGGCAGTCTATCTGTCTCCTAATATTACTAATATACCAACCTAGAGTTTCCATTCTTTAGATATTGTAAGATCATAGGTTATATGTTACCACATTTTGCAAAGAAGAACACATTTTTCTTCCAGAATAAGCCAAACAGAAAACAGCAACAACCAGACAGACACAAAGATCCAATGAAACAGCCTCATCAGGCAGAAGTCAGGTATACAGATTATGAGACTTTGTTTCAGAACAGGGAGGTATACCTAATGTAATTAAGCAACAAGTTCAGTGTCTTTGAAAGTACTGGTTATACAGACATAAGCAAACAGGGAAATTGTTTAATTTAAAACTACTCATGCAACAGAAAATATAAAAGAAGAGAAACTCACAAGTCGAATGAGGTAGCATTACAGAAAAGGCAGTATTTTCAGGCAAATAATAATACAAACAGGGCAGAATAGGTGGAATTAAATAAAATTATTTTGAACATTTACAATCTGCCAACATTTCAGAACAGCCATAGAACTTAGATTCAGCACATCGATCAGTATCAACTAGTGGCTGTAAAGGAAAACCCCAAAAATAAATGGCACAATGGAAAGTGGGTAATACACTCTTAGTAAAGCTAACAATCTCCAAACTTATTACGAATAAAGCTCAATCCTGTTATTAATTCCTATTATGTAATCTAGTTTATTTGTGGTTCTCCCCTCAGTTATACTTGATACTATCATGTAATCTAGTTTGTCTGTGGTTCTCCCCTCAGTTATACTTGATAATCTTATCTTCTAAAATTTTCAAGTTAAGAGTTCTGGTGTTTAAACTAAATGCAAAAAAGACACAATCTTACTCTTAATAGCTCGTCAGAAATTAATAAGTTCAGATTTCCGCAAACAATGCCACATAGTTTGCTTGACGGTATTTCAATATTTTTGTATTGTATTGTTTATTATCTCTATTATATTGTTGTATTGTACCAGTTTTGAATCATTCATCTACCATGTGTAATATACCAGTATGTATTGTATTGTATGATACCTATATTGTATCTGCTTTGACTCGTCCCACATCCATGCATAACCATGCCATACTGGATATATGGAATATGTATCTCAAATAAATAAAATAAATAAAAGTTAAGAATCTGGGAGTAACTTTGGATGACCATCTCAACTGGGCAGAGAATAGTCACAGTGTGCCGGAAGATGTCCGCTTGACTCTATGCTCTCAAAAAGTTTCAGAACGTATTTCCATAGGACATGAAATGCCAGCTCATGCACCGGCCATTGTGGCTGAGTGGTTCTAGGCGCTTCAGTCTGGAACCGCACTGCTGCTACAGTTGCAGGTTTGAATCCTGCCTAGGGCATAGATGTGTGTGGTGTCCTTAGGTTAGTTAGGTTTAAGTAGTTCTAAGTCTAGGGGACTGATGACCTCAGCTGTTAAGTC